>NW_025920301.1:107938-134069 GCF_902686445.1 Sciurus carolinensis | reverse complement strand
AAATCATTTCAATAAAGAGTTAGAGATACAGAAAAAAACAAACAGAAATCCTTGAAATGATGGAAACAATAAAACAAGTTAAAAACTCCATAGAAAGCATAACCAATAGGATAGAACACCTGGAAGACAGAACCTCAGACATTGAAGACAAAATATTTAATCTTGAAACCAAAGTTGCCCAAACAGAAAATATGGTAAGAAATCATGAACAGAATCTATAAGAATTATGTGATATCATGAAAAAGCCAAATTTAAGAATTATTGGGATTGATGAAGGCTTAGAGAAACAAACCAAAGGAAAAAACAGTCTTTTCAATGAAATAATATCAGAAAATTTCCCAAATCTGAAGAATGAAATGGAAAACCAAGGACAAGAGGCTTATAGGACTCCAAATATGCCAAATTACAACTGACCCACACCAACGCACATTATATGAAAATACCTAACATACAAAATAAAGACATAATATTAAAGGCTGTGAAAGAAAAGAATCAAATTATATTCAGGAGGAAACCAATAAGAATATCAGCAGATTTTTCAATCCAGACACTAAAAGCTAGAAGGGCCTGGAACAACATTCACCAAGCCCTGAAAGAAAACGGATGCCAACCAAAAATCTTATACCCAGCAAAACTTACTTTCAGATTTGATGACAAAATAAGATCCTTCCATGATAAACAAAAGCTAAAGGAATTTACAAAAAGAAAGCCAGCATTACAGAACATTTTCAGCAAAATATTCCATGAGGAAGAGATGAAAAACAAAGATGCAAATCAGCAATGGGAGGAACTACCCTAAAGGAATAGACAAATAAAGGAGAAACCAAATCATGTCAAACAACAAAAATGAGTCAAAAGACTGGGAATACAAATCATATCACAATAATAACCCTGAATGTAAATGGCCTGAACTCATCAATCAAAAGACATAGACTGGCAGATTGGATTAAAAAGAAAACTCCAACAACATGCTATCTGCAAGAGGCTCATCTCATAGAAAGAAAAACCCATAGACTAAAGGTGAAAGGATGGGAAAAAATATACCATGCACATGGATACAGCAAAAAAGCTGGAGTATCCATCATCATTTCAGATAATGTGGACTTCAAGCCAAAGTTCGGCAGAAGGGATAAAGAAGGACATTACACACTGCTTAAGGGAACCATAAATCAGCAAGACATAACAATCATAAATATCTATGCCCCAAACATTGGCTCATCCATGTATGTCAAACAAATTCTTCTCAATTCCTGAAATCAAATGGACCACAACACAATAATACTAGGTGATTTTAACACACCTCTCTCACCACTGGATAGATCCTCCAAACAAAAACTGGATAAAGAAACTGTAGATCTCAATAACACAATCAACAATTTAGATTTAACGAAAAAATATATAATATACCATGCAACAAAGAATGAATACACTTTCTTCTCAGCACACATAAATCCTTTTCTAAAATAGACCATATTTTATGCCACAAAGGTAATGTTAGCAAATACAAGAAGATAGAGATACTACCTTGTATTCTATCAGATCATAATGGTCTGAAATTAGAAATAAATGACAGAATAAAAAACAGAAACTTCCCCAATACCTGGAGATTAAATAATATGCTAATATATGATGAATGGATAACAGAAGACATCAGGAAGGAAATAAAAAAATTCTTAGAAGTAAACGAGAACAAAGACACATCATATCAAAATCTCTGAGACACTATGAAAGCAGTACTTAGAGGAAGATTTATTTCAAGGGGTGCATTTAACAAAAGAAGTAGAAATCAAATAAATGACTTAACACACAGTTCAAAGCCCTAGAAAAAGAAGAGTCAGACCAACACGAAAAGTAGTAGAAGAGAGGAAATACTTAAAATCAGAGTTGAAATCAATGAAATTGAAACAAAAGAAACAATCGGAAAAATTAACAAAATAAAGAGTAGGTTCTTCAAAACAATAAACAAAATTGATAAACCCTTAGCCACACTAAAAAAGAGAAAGAGGGAGAAAGCTCAAATTATTAAAATTTGGAATGAACAAGAAAATATCACAACAGACATGAGTGAAATACAAAACATAATTAGAAACTATTTGAAAATCTATACTCCAACAAAACAGAAAAACTTGAAGATATCAGTAATTTTCTAGAGACATATGAATTACATAAACTGAATGAGAAGGATACACACAACTTAAATAAATTAATTTCAAGCAAAGAAATAGAAGAGGTCATCAAAAGCCTACCAACAAAGAAAAGTCCAGAACCAGATGGGTTCTCAGCCGAGTTCTACAAAACCTTTAAAGAAGAGCTCATTCCAGTACTCCTTAAAGTATTCCATGAAATAGAAAAGGAGGGAACCCTCTCAAACTCATTCTATGACGCCAATATCACCCTGATACCTAAACCAGACAGAGACACATCGAAGAAAGAAAATTTCAGACCAATATCCTTAATGAACATCGACGCAAAAATTCTCAACAAAATTTTAGCAAATCGCATACAAAAATATATTAAAACAATAGTGCACCACGATCAAGTGGGTTTTATCCCAGGAATGCAAGGTTGGTTCAACATCCGGAAATCAATAAATGTCATTCACCATATCAACAGACTTAAAGTTAAGAATCACAGGATTAATTCGATAGATGCAGAAAAAGCATTCGATAAAATACAGCATCCCTTCATGCTCAAAACACTAGAAAAAATTGGGATAGTGGGAACATTCCTTAACATTGTAAAGGCCATCTATGCTAAGCCCAGGACCAATATCACTCTAAATGGTGAAAAACTGACAGCATTCCCCCTAAAAACTGGAACAAGGCAGGGATGCCCTCTTTCACCACTTCTATTCACCATTGTCCTTGATAGTCTAGCCAGAGCAATTACACAAACCAAAGAAATTAAAGGGATGCGAATTGGAAAAGAAGAACTCAAACTATCCCTGTTCACTGATGACATGATTATATATTTAGAGGAACCTGGAAATTCCACCAGAAAACTTTTAGAACTCATAAGTGAATTCAGTAAAGTAGCAGGTTACAAGATCAATGCTAATAAATCTAATGTATTTATATACATAAATGATGAATCTTCAGAAAGAGAAATTAGGAAAACTACCCCATTCACAATAGCATTGAAAAAAATAAAATACTTGGGAATCAATCTCACAAAAGAGGTGAATGACCTCTATAATGAGAACAGAACACTAAAGAAAGAAATTAAAGAAAAACTTAGAAGATGGAAAGATCTCCCATGTTCTTGGATAGGAAGAATTAATATTGTCAAAATGTCCAAACTACCAAAAGTGCTATACAGATTCAATGCAATTCCAATTAAAATCCCAATGATGTACCTTACAGAAATAGAGCAAGCAAGTATGAAATTCATCTGGAAGAATAAAAAACCCTGAATAGCTAAAGCAATCCTCAGTAGAAAGAGTGAAGCAGGGGATATCGCATTACCAGATCTTCAACACTATTACAAAGCAATAGTAAAAAAAACAGCATGGCATTGGTACCAAAATGGACAGGTAGATCAATGTTACAGAATAGAGGATATGGACACAAACCCATAAATACAATTTTCTTATACTAGAAAAAGGGGTCAAAAATATGCAATGGAGAAAAGATAGCCTCTTCAACAAATGGTGCTGGGAAAACTGGAAAACCATATGCAACAGAATGAAATTAAACCCCTATCTCCTAACCTGCACAAAACTCAACTCAAAATGGATCAAGGACCTCAGAATCAGAACAGAGACCCTGCATTTGTAGAAGAAATAGTAGGTCCAAATCTTCAACTTGTTGGCTTAGGATCAGACTTCCTCAACAGGTCTCCCATAGCACAAGAAATAAAAACAAAAATCAACAACTGGGATAGATTCAAACTAAAGAGCTTTCTGTCAGCAAAGGAAACTATTAGTAATGTGAAGAGAGAGCCTACAGAGTGGGAGAATACCTTTGCCGCTCATACTTCAGATAGAGCACTAATTTCCAGAATATATAAAGAACTCAAAATACTCTACACGAAGAATACAAATAATCCAATCAACAAAAGGGCTAAGGAAATGAACAGACAATTCACAGAAAAAGATGTACAAGAAATCAACCGATATATGAAAAAATGTTCAACATCTCTAGTAATAAGAGAAATGCAAATCAAAACTACCCTAAGATTTCATCTCACCCCAATTAGAATGGCGATTATCAAGGAACACAGGCAACAATATGTGTTGGCAAGGCTGTGGGGAAAAAGTACATTGCTGGTGGGGTTGCAAATTAGTGCAGCCACTCTGGATAGCAGTATGGAGATTTCTCAGAAACCTTGGAATGGAAACACCATTTGACCCAGCTGTCCCACTCCTTGTCCTATACCCAAAGGACTTAAAATCAGCATACTACATAGATACAGCCACATCACTGTTTATTGTTGCTCAATTCAGCATAGCCAGATTGTGGAACCAACCTAGATTTCCGTCAATTGATGAATGGATAAACTGTGGCATATATATATACAATGGAATATTACTCTGCCATAAAGAATGATAAAATTATGGCATTTGCAGGCAATTGGATGAAATTGGAGAATATCATGCTAAGTGAGATAAGCCATTCTCAAAAAACTAAGGATGAATGATCTCGCTGTTGAGCAGATGAGGACATATAATGGGGTTGGGAGAGGTTAGCATTAGGGTTAGGGTTAGGTTTAGGATTAGGGTTAAGGAGGGTCATAAGAATGGAGGAAGGAAGGACTGTATAGAGGAAAAAGAGGGATGGGAGGGGAGGGGTGGAAAGGAAAAAATAACAGAATGAATCAAACAACATTACCCTATGTAAATTTATGATTACAAAAATGATATGCCTTGACTCCATGTACAAATAGAGAAACAACATGTATCCCATTTGTTTGCAATAAAAAAAGAAAATCTATACCAATTATTCAATATAAATAAGTCTATAACAAAGAGTCAATATCAGCAAATCTACCCCACAAGTCAATATTGACAAATCTACCTGGCAGAGCCAGTATTGTTGAATGTATACCAAGTGTTCAATACTGATGAAACTACATCTACTAATTGATATGACAATATCTGATGGATCAACCCTGACAATTCAATATCAATGAATCTACACCAATAATACATCCATTGATATGAATGAGTCAACACCTATGGGTTAATGTCTATGAATCTTCCCCATCCAGTTGATATCAACAAATCTAACCCACTGAATTGATATGGACAAATCTACACTGAAGAGTCAATATTGTTTAATCTATCCTGACAAGTCAATATCAAAGAATCAAGGAATCATCAATATCAATGAATAAACATCTACAGTTGATATTGCTGAATATACCTCATCAAGTCAATATCATTGAATTTATCCCAATGGGTCAGTATGGACAAATCTACAGAGACAAGTCAATATTGATGGATATGCACTGAAGAGTCAATATTGATGAATCAATTCCAATGTGTTGATATCAAAAAATCTATTCTGATCATTCAATATTGACAAATCTATACCAATGGGCCAATATTGATGAATCTATCATAATGGGTCAATATCAATGAATATACTCAGAAGAGTTGATATTGGAGGATCTATCACAATATGTCAATATCGATGAATCTACATTGTTGAAATGATACTGAAATATCAATATCGATAAATCTATCCCAATGGATTGGTATCATTGAATCTATGCCAATGAGTGAGTATCAAGGAATCTTTTCTATCGAGTTTACATTGAGAAATTGAAGTAACAGGTTGATATCAACAAATCTGCACTAAGCATCAATATTATTGAATCTATACTGATAGTTCAATATTGACAAATTTACCCTCTTGAGTCTATATCAACCAACCTACTCTGAAGATTCAATATCTATGAACCTACCCCAACATGTCAATATTGAGGAATCTACCATGATGAATTAATATTGATGAATCTACCCCAATGTGTCATTATTGCTGGATCTACACCAAGTCAATTTTGACAAATCTAAGCAATCAAATTGATATCAATAAATCAAACCATCCAAGTTGATTTTGAAGAAGCTATCAAGTTGGGTCAATATGAACAAATCTACCCAGATGAATCAATATTGATGAATCTACACCAAAGGGTCTATATCAATAAATTTACCCAATGGTAGATATCAATAAATCTACCCCTACAGGACCATATCCATGAATCTACACTGATGGGTTGAGCAGACAAGACTTATTATGATATTCAAATTACTGAACATTATAGGACCATAAAGTCTATTTGCTCAAAACACATTCAGTTGTTAGGAAGGAATACATTTTTCTTCATCTTTCTTGGATTAGCTTCCTAGCAATTATGATAATCTTCAAAATAGGAGACCATTTTTTTCTTTATCTAAAAGTGTCCATTGCTCTGAAAATTGCAAACCTCCAAATGGGTTTCTGTTTTATTAATATGGTTTGCTAAAATTCTTTTATGTACATTTTTTTCTAGTAGAAAATTGCTGTTTTTAGATACATTGGGAAAAATATGTCCACAATATACTTCTATAGATGACTTTTAAATTTGATCTTCCTCATCTCAGATAAATTTACATCGTGTGCTTTCCACATACTGCTTGTGAAATGACTTTTTAGGCCACTTTAATGTTTTCATGAAGTCACAAACTATAAATCCATTGATGTAAATATTATTTTAGGCAATCAGTTCCTAAAAGGTTTTTAAGAATTTTATGCTTACTAGATATTTCAAAATATGAGTCATGTACATTATTTGTTATTATTACTTATTATTTATTATTTGTGATAACCCAAAACACTTAAAACAGAAATATTTGATGAAATAATAATTATTAAGTACTGCTATCTTGCAAAATTTCTGCCCACAATTTTTCAGAATGTTTTCTACATGTCTGATTGCATAAGAAACATTTAATAATATTCACAAATCATCTTAATGGAAATAATAATTTCATAAAATAAGCAACAACCAACAGAGACAGTCCCTGAAATACCAAATGTGTCTTTTTATGTCTCACACTTGGACAAAAGACTGGGTAATGTACTGGATCATTTAATTTGTTGAATTAATCTGAGACCAGCAGTTAGTATCAGTGCTAAGATAATTTGTTCTCAGCCATAAAAGGCAAGTGGCAGCCTTTGGTTCTGCATTATATCAGTTCTTATTCAGACTCCTTAGGAACTGCTATCAGTCATTAGGATGAGCTCACAGAAATAAACTAAAATGTGATAAATAATTGACCAGCTGCCACATATTTATTTAATTGAACTAGGTGAGTATTAGTAAGTACAATACAGAGGATTTAATTGTGTTTTTCTAATTGGGTAAAATAATATATTTTCTCCATTTTATGCTGAATGGTGACAGTATATCCTGAATTTTTTTTTATTGTCAGTCTTTTCCATACTAAATTGGAAAAAGAATTGAAAACAGATGGACTTTAATTACCATATGTTAGAAGGTCCGATATTTTAAAAATTGAACTTTTAATTTAAAAAAACACGCAGTTTAATGAACATAAAGTTTTAGAAAGAAGTTAATGTTTCCACTGTTAATATCCATAGAGAAATCATTTAGGATTAACAGAAAAGAATTGACTACTCACCTTGCAACACATCATATGATACTTTCACTATATCCTTTGTAGCTTTGAAACTTAGATATTTTTATCTTTTCCCCACCTTTTCACTGACCTTCCCCCTGATCTTCTTTTCCCTAAAATTCTCCTTCCTGATCTTTTTCCTAACCTTCTCCTCTCTGATTTTCTCTTCCTTGATCTTTGCCTTCCTAAACTCTCCTCCCTATACTCATTTTCTCTGAATCACCCCTGTAAGAGCCTCCTGTTCCTGCTGATAAGGAGAATCACAGACTTTAGGACAGAAGTCCCCTGTTTCTCCCTTGCTAGCAAAGCAATAAATCATCATTTTTCTTTTGCTCAAAACTGTGCCCTCAATATAAGATTGGCATCTGAAATAAGGACTTTGCTTTTGGTAATAAATTTGGCACCCTAGATGGGACCTGAGAGCAGTCCTTGCTCCAGCTTTCTTGATCAGTCTTGGCCTTCAATTGACTCCCACATCCATGATGAGAATACAAGATTACTGGTGAGTTTGTTGAGAGCAGATTGCTAAAGAAATTTGGTGATGGTGTGAGTTTCCTTCAGACCGAACAAGAGGAGCTCTTCTGTGAGTAGAGGGTGAACTTAAGGATTGTCCCAAGAGCTATTGAAGCAATTTTAGCTTTGGGTATTTTCTACCTTCTTTCCCTGAACTGCAGAAGTTGCTCTATGAGCTGCTTTACTTTGAGGAAAAGGAAACTGAATACAAGAAATTGTGACACCCTTTGCCATTTGGTCTTGGCCTTGGCCATTTGGTGTGCACACCGAGACCCTTGATTTCATACACCTAAATCTTCTTTGTGGGAACATCTGACTGCTTCTTCTTGGGACATCTGTGACTCCAGTTGTGTGGGAGTCATGATTCAGTGAGACTTAACAACCTAGAGATATGTACTTCCTTCTTATCTGTTCAAGATTCTCATCTGTTGGCCTTGGTCTTTGGAATTCCTTCTGGTTTTCTGTTTATTTGTATATACTAATGACCCTTTTGAGATATGGCTTGTACTTCACTGGTTCTATGGGTTAGTCTCTTGGGAAAGATCTTCCCTAGTCAATTTAACAGTTTCCATCTGTTAGTCATGGATTTGAGATTTCTCTCTAGCTCTTTCTCTGTTTTTTTTTTTTTTTTTTTTTTTGGTACAATATTGTAGTTGGAATTGGTCTGGTGGAGATAAAGTGAGTTGAAAATAGGGCCACCTTCAAGTTTATGACAATGTTTTTTACTGTAATAATCTGACTTTTAAAGAGCTTCCTGGATTGTGATACAATCTTTCAGTTGGAGCTGATCTGTCCAAGTTAAAGTAAATGAAAGAAATTTGTACATGCAGATTTGTCTTTTTAAAAGATTCCCATATGTTAACCCTAGTTCTGGTATTCCTATCTTGTCTGTACATATAGATACAAGTTTGATTAGAGAAAGATAGGTTACTGTAACAAAATCTGGAATTTGATCCTATAGGGATAAGTCTGTCTAAGAGAAAGAGTGTTTACTGTTAAACAATATGTACTTTAAATGGTTTTTCTGGATTATTATATGCTATTGACATTGAAGTTGGTCTGCCAGGGTTACAGTTTATGAAAGTGATTCTTTATGTACAGGCATTTGTGCAGTTGCATAAAAGGGGTCTGAAGCATCAAGAACTAAGTTGAAGGTGCCAAATCTCAGTTTGGTCCCAGGAAGATGCAGATCATCTCATTGAAGTCAAGCACACTAAACGTAAGTTGGTGGGGTTGCATAAAATCTGCCTAGGCTGTAAATAAATGGTCAAAGAGAACATGGCCTCTGCCTGCCTTCTAGCACCATTTCTTATGGAGGGTGGAGGTTGCTGTCCACAAAGAATGTGGCACTACATTCCAGAGCTCTGTATCTGAACTGGTGACAGAAATGTTCTACCATTTTAAGATCTAACAGGGGACCCCATTTGGGCAGGAAATATTAATTACTGGGGAAAAGCAATTCTTGCTATAACAGTTTCTCATCCAACTAAATGCCTGGAGAGAGTTGCAGAATCAATAACTGGTTAAACAAACAACTGTTACTTAGTTTATAACAATAGAGTAGACACCCTAAATATATGTGACATGGTATATATATGCATCTGAGAACTCTATCTCTCTAAGCCTTGTCTTAGTTTTCTGTAAAAATTTATAAAATGAAAGTTTATATAAGCTTACTGGCAAGATACCAATAAGTGCTCTCTTTGATACATTGTGTCTGACATAGAAAGGCCACATTCTCATATGAAGACCTGTCATATCTGCTTGCTTTGACTAAGTCAATTTTTGATTTTTAACATTGTTTTATAAATGTATAAGAGATTTAAGGCTATATTTTGATTTTTGTTAACCCATGAAGACCTGTGATTAGTGTCATCATACACTCTGTATTCTAAATTCTACCTTAATAGTTAAACTTAGTCAAATGTAAAATGTCTTCTCTTCAGAGATCACTTTGCCATGTTGGTATTTTCCAAAGTACAATTAGGTGTAGCAAAAGACTCGCATTTGTATGGAAATAACAAATTTGATTGATATTTATTTGTGCATTTGATGTTTTATAGCTAAAGTAACCTGTTGTTAATAAGTTATATGCCCAATTTTATATGACTCTTCACACTGGAATTGGAATTTAAATGCATTTTGGAAGGTACTACAGAGAGCCTGATCTGTTTAAAGGTGACATTTTAAAACATGAAAGGATTCTGCCACTTTTTATGCAAAAATAAAGTTAAAAGCTGTCTTAGTCTACCTTTGATTTATGTTTACAGATGTAATGTTGTATTGTGTTAGTTGTGAAGAGAGTCTTATCTTACCGGAGATAAGACTGTACCTCCCACTTACTCCATGTTAGAAGGTTTCCAAAATAGTCTAGATGTCAACTTATTTAAAGTTGTGTTCAAAAGATTGATTTTTTGGTAAAGGGTATTTTTATCTCAGACAGGGAATAAAACGTATACAAAAAGGTTCAAAAGTGTAAAAGTCATTTTTCTTTGTTCATAGCCATCAAAAAACTGAATTTTTTTGACTCTGTTAATTTCATTTTGTATTTTCCATGTGATTTATAGAGTATAAAATGCTTACTTCCAGTAGTAATACTAACCCCAATTAAATTAAAGAGGTATCTGTACAATTATATATACTGAAGTTATAACATTTTACTCTCTCTTTAAACAGGTGAAACTGTCTTGTTTAAATTCAAAAACATGGTGAACAATGGAAAAAAGTGAAAGGGTCACAGGAAAAGCAGCCATATTTTGGCTTTTCAATCTAAAGTCATCCAGGATTCAAAGAATGACAGGACACCTCTCTGGGCCCTGCACCTCTGGTGAGTCACCTGATCTGCTGATAAGGGAGATTGTGTGGACCCTAGAGAATAGGAAGCTAACCAGTACACATTTTACTAAGAGATGGGTCAATGGCAATGGAAATAACCCTGATGCATCCAAGAGAAATCAAAAATGGTCAGCCAGGCCTGGGCCCATCCTGAAAGTTGTTACATCTTGTACAGAAAAATGAAAGAAGGCAGGATGATTGGCACCTTGTCCCCAAGAGTGATCTCTGAGGAATCTCAGCTGACATTTAAGAGTAGATAGGACAAATTCAGTTTTGACCAAATTTTTCTCAAACACCTGGCAGGTGAGTATTGCCTGAGCACAGTCCTAAATGGATATTTAAAAGGATAAGGAATAGTTTTTAATATAACTTAAAAGGTACACTTGTGTGAGCCCTACCAAAAGTAAGAAAATAGGTTATCATGGAAATGTTCTTATGCAAGAGTGCCTAATAATAATGACAAGAGTTGCAAATTTCTCCTGAGTTAATTTCAGTCTGATTTCATAGACCTACAATTCTTCTTAACCTCCTACATTGATGAGCTTGATCTGGTTTTCACTGAAAAGTTTATGAGTTATAGTCCACATTGTTTTCAGAGACTGAGTGAAATACTAATTTTTTTGTGCTTTTTATTTACAAATTAGTGATTTACTGCCCTGTTTATTGTGAACTTAGCACAAATCCTGCCTTATGTACGCCTTGTTTATTCATATGCCATCTGCCACTGTGGAACTCTGGAATGCTCTGATGCTGATTGCTCTTAACTGTTTATGTCCCACTTGATAGAGAACAAGGACTTTGGGATACTTCCCCTAAATTTCCCTGCTTTCAGGAGAAACTACATTGGAGATTTTGTTGCCCACTTTCCATACAAATACAAGCTAGAAATTCACAGTGGGTCAATGTAACAGAGGATCACTTGATGCTTTGAGTATATCCCTTGTCACTTTAAAAATTATATATATTTTTCTTTTTTCTTACCATTTCCCTGAACTTCTCCCTAATCTTCTTTTCTCTAAACTTTCCCCTAATCTTAACCCTGAACTTCTCCTCCTTCATATTCTTTTCCTTCATTTTCTCCTTCCTGAACTTATTTTCTCTCAATCACTTTTATAAAAACTCCTAGTTCCTGATTATGGGCAAAATCACAGTCATTGGAACAGGTGTCCTCAAAATTTTCCTTTGCTAGTAAGATGACATCCAATCTTTTTCCTTTTCTGAAAATTATCTTCATTGCTTGATTGGCATCAGGGACAAGGACTGAAATTCTGGCAACAACCTCACTCCCACTGAAGCCATCACTAGTCTCATATTTTATTCAATAAGCAAATTAACAGCAACAAATTATGGGTACATAAGAGAGATTTTGAATAAGCTTCTGATTATTAGTTTTTACTACAATTTTAAATGGATATTTGAGAAAAATTTGTGATTTCTATCACAAAATATAACCATAACACCTCTGTATATAAAAAGGGGAGAGAGAGTACTATTTTACAATATTTCATGGTATTTCCTTCCATGACACATGCTCTAACCTACCCATCTTCTTAAAAATTGGAAGAAATAAACAACATGTAGAAAAAAGTAATTTATTTGAGGAGGTTTTTGTTTTTATTTTAGTCAGTTTATCCTCAGATACATAAGTTAGAAAAAAGGAATGAAAAGGAAGCATCTCAGATAAATAGGAAAGTCAGTAGAGGAGAGGTAGGGCATCAAGATGGAGGTAGGGTGGAAAAGGGAAAGAACTGAGCAATACTATTAAAAATATACTGCATAAATTGTGAAGAAACCATTGTGAATTCCATATTTATGTATAATTATAATGCACCAATGAAAAAAATATAAGTAGATTAAAGTAAGAGAAGAAGAGTAGAGGAAGGGGAACAGGGCAAGGGAGGTAAAGAGTACAAGGAAAAGACTAGGGAATGAATTAAAGTAAATAATAACACATACATGGAGGAATATGTCACAATGAGAACCACTGCTATGTAAAATTATACTGTAATGACATTACAAAAAACAAAAGATTAAAATTTTATTTATTTTGTGTATTGCAATTCCAGATAATAATAGCTATACTGTTGCAGCCAGATGACAGATTCAAGATTGTTAATGTTTATAGGATACTACTATTTCAGATTGAGAGTTTAAATTTTAAGAAGTACACTATGACCCTTGTACTGCTTATTTTAGTATAAAGAGTTATTGTAATACTTGTTTTTAGCACTTTTGAGATAAACATTCTACATTTACATCCATAACTGTTCACAATTTTTCTCTCCCAAACCCATAATAAAAATAATCATGTCAGAAATTTTTGTATATTGGGGTAGCCAAGAACAGAAGTCCTAAGATGAAAATGTGACTTCCATTCATTTGGTACATAGGGATCACAATTTCTCAGTCTTTTTGCAAGTGTGTAGGATTTCAAAACATAAGTAAGCTCAGAACTCTACTCTCTCCCTTCTCAGATTCTAGCACTTCTTTAAGCTGTTTCATTTTGGCAAGTTAATCTCTCTATGGCTCCATTTGTTTATGCAAATAATATTTGAGAGTTAAACTAAATAACACTGTAGACCTTTACACAATGGCACCTGGTAGGTTTTCAGTAAATATCAGCTATCATTTTTAGTTGAAAACATGATATCTAATTCAGAGACCTGAATAAAATGTAAATATAAAAAAATGTTTCCTAAAGGAATTTTAGTTTTTCTTCTGTTATCTAGATTTCATCAAGAAGTAAGATTTTTGTCAATCTCATTGTCTTCTAAATATTTAAGTCTCAGATCATCATGAAAATTAAAGCTGTCCATAAAATCAATTACCTGTATTAATGGCATGATGGAAATTCAGTAGAAATTTTCAAAAAGCAGATTTAGTGATGATTTTTCAAAAGGCAGCTACCTTCGATGTTCACAGAGATGAAAGATGATTTTGTCAGCTATATTCTTCCTATTTTTGTCTTTGCAATCTTAATTTAAACTCTGTTTTAGACCATGGATTTTCAGAATTTTGCCAGAATATAGGAGGGAAAAGTTAATAAAACCATAAAAAGTAACATTTAAAATGATCTACACTTGTAAATACTAGAAAATCTTACAACCATGAAGCTGAACATGATATGATAAATTTCATTTATCATGGTAAATGATATAAATTTATCTAAGCTGAAGATATTTTAGAATATCTACTTTAATATATATTTGTAAACAATTTAATATAACTTGGTAATTCCAACCACTTAAGACTTTAAAAAGTAAGAAAGTTGGAAATAGCTTATGAATTTTTATAACCACAATAAATTTAAGTTAGGTGTTTGATCCAAATGTATAACATAGAGAAGACTAAAATAATTATGCTAAAAAATTAAAAACAAGACTTCTATAAACAGAAGTGTGAGGTTGAAATTTTTCCTAAAATATTTCAAAGGCCTTTGTGAGCCTCAGTATCCAACCATGTTACAAAATACTCTTCTAGTCACTGTAGATGAACCCCAGAGACATTCTCTGACCATGGTTATTTTCAAATGTCCTATTATAACAAATCCAGGAGTTCTTATAAAATTTAATAAATAAAATAATAATAATTTTGTTTTGTTTTTATCTTTCTAGAAATAATAATTTAAATATGAAAAGAGATAAAACTAATGGATATGTGAACAGCAGGCCCTGTGGATGAAATGGGAGAAGGCAACATCAATTCCATAACATTTTTTTGTCTTGGGCCAGCCCACAGTTAACTACATGGCCACTACAAGGTATGAAGTGCTACTTTTTCTGTATTTGCTTGACTTCATAACTATAATAATGTCTATGAATAAAAGGAAAGATTCAATCAAATTTTTTGCCATAATTTTGAAATATTTTATTCTGATTTTGTTTCAACACCTTTGAAACACACACCTAACAAAAATACTCATACACCTCTTTTTTCTCCAAAAGAACTTTGGATTAAAATCCATGAAATTCTCGTGCCAATATTAGAAACCCTTAAGTCACATATTTTGTTTTCATCAGTGATTTTAAAAGGTTTAAAGTACCAAACCAATTTGTCTGAAGGATAATTTTAGAAATATGGGTATCAAATAGAGTGTAGGATCTCTAGGAAACTGCCTCCTCTGCATCCCTTTTCTAATGGATTGTTGCTTGTTTTACACATTGAGGTTTTAGACCTCACTTTTTTTTTAACTTAATAAGGCACACCTTAACTGAGGTAAATTTCATAATACTTTGATTAAGTTTGTATAATTAGTTTATACTATTTGTATTTTTAACTAAACGGTTTTTCATATATGAATAAAATGAAAATTACAAAATATTCAGTTTTCTAAATTGTCTCCAGTTTTGATTTGGTATCTATGAAATGTGTCAATGGACATCAAATTTATATTTTGGTTGGTAACTAGTTTTTCAAGTCATATTACTATATGAAACTGTGGAGAATGTGTAAATAAAGAATATTCATATTCTTAAACTGAATCTCACACCTATAATTTTTGGCAACTGTGCCCCAACTCAAGTTTTTATTTTACTGTTAAAGAGTAAGCCTTCCTCACACACTCTTCAGATTTTTATTTTTCTTTGCTTCCCACTACCACCAAAAAACCTGGGCAAAGTACTGAAATCAGATAACTATAATCCAAACAGTTTTTCTTCTAATAAGGAGAGGGTAGTCACACATCTCTATAGCCCCATCAGATAATGAGTGTATCCTCAATGCTTTTATAATATTCGAGAAAAAAAATTTCATTTCTTGCAGCACTTCAGTCTTTCAATGCTGTCGGAACATGATATGATTCATTTTTACCTTCATTCACCCATGCTGCAGGGACAGTGTATGTGTGTCCTACTGGGCTCCATCAATATCATTGGGCTGTCATGAAAAGCCACAGATGGGATGAAACTGAAATTTATTTTTTCCAATTTCAGAGTCTCTATATCAAGATGTCTCCAGGAATGATTTCCTTTGAGGCCCACACTTTGACATTTACATTGCCATCTTTTGACTCTCTTTGCATGACATTTTTTTCTATTCTTTTGTATCCTTACTGCTGCTTTTTACAAGGAGAAAAATTTGTTTGGATTAGGCTTTATACCAATTAACTGAATTAGTATTAACTATGAATTTAAGAACCATATATTGAACTGGGGATATAGGTCAACTGGTAGAGTATTTGCCTCACATGCACAAGGCCCTGGGTTCAATCTCTAGCACCACATAAAATAAAATTAAAATTAAAAAGGAACCATATATTTAAATAAAGTCACCAGGCACCAGGCATTTGGAACATCAATATGTGAGATTTGGAGTGAGGATATAATTGAGCTGGTAATATATACTAGTGGACTACTGAAAACAGACTCCCAGGAAGGGAATGCTGAATGAAGCGATGTGAACATGCAACATTTTAATAGATACAGGCAGCCAGCATCACAGATGGGCTGCTGAAATTTAATTAGCACAAGAAATCTTGGATTGTAGCAGCTTCTCTCAGCCAGGATTCTCTTGGTTTTGACATTTAAAAAGTTATTTTTCTTGGTTAATCTCTTGTCCATGAGGTAAATAAGATTACTTCATTTCCTTTTTTAAAATTTCCCAACTGAAAAGCTGAGTTATTTCTCAGTTTGTTTATGGGTCATATACATTATTTTCTTCCCTCAGTCCTACTCAGATTTTGGGACCAAAATTATGCTTTCTTGCACCAAGTAGTCTTGACATTTGCCTTAATGTAGAACCTGGGTTGACCTGTTACTGAAGACTTTCCTTAACATGAAAGAAGGGCAAACAATAGTGTCTCAATTCAAATGGACCTCCTGGGATGTTTTTGCTAGGCTCTCTCTTTAAAATGGAGAAGAAATATTATTTCTCTAGATAAGTATCTCCTATATCAAGAGTAAACCAGACTTTGAGAATCTTAGAAGAAATTTCATACAGTTCTATCCTGGGCAGTTGTTAATCTGATATATGATGCTGAGAAACCATTTGATACCTAGAAGCCTGTGTTTTCTTATCTCTACAATTGGATGTTTTTAGAGGACTCATTTGGATCAAGGTTTCATAGAAAAATTGATATAAGTTTCTCCCACAACTGTCAAAACACCTTTAAGTTACTGTGTAGATAGTGCTTAACCATTTTCTGACATATCACCACTTCTTTTTTCAAAACTTTATAACCTTTTCATCAGGGTCCTTATATCATCCACATGCCCAGACACAATATGCCAATTCTTGTTTGTCTGAAATCCAGATTCAATTTCTTTGATCTTTTAAAGTACTTCCAATAATTGTATGTTCCTCCTTGGCCTATATTTTGCTCTATGCCCTCAATAAAAAAAATCTGTTGCATGATTCTACAGTGCATTTCCCACTTTGTATTGAAAACATAGGGCTTGGTGGTCCTTTACATTCCTCTAGACCAGCCTGTTTTATAATTAATAAACCTTGATTTAACTCCCCACATATTTAACATCAACCTATATTTTGATATGTAAAGGTATGTTGAGATAAATTTTAGCTGGTGTTTGCCCTTGAGGTAAACTGAATCAGGATTCCCTGGACTCAGGAATGGGAACCCCAAGATGATATAGTTATATGAGAATGTTCTTTTGTGTTGTGCTATGTAATACACAGGAATGGATTTTATATACATATATCACATATCCTGCTTTTTTGAATTATTGTCACTTTTAAAGTCTGATGAGAATAAGAAATATTGCAAGAGTTTTATGATCACTGTATCTATTTTGGTTTTGGAATGAGATACAGCTTATCCTGAGTCCTAGTGCACCTACTTATTAATTGTGGGAATACATTTACAGAAGGAAACATATATTACATCTTGGCCAATATGTCTAACCTCAAATTGTGAAATAAATTTGCAATTCATGTATTTTAAAAAACAGTATCAGGACTGAGGAAGATTGCAGGCTAAGTGTCCCTAACCCCTTAGCATCTTCATTTTTCTGCTGTATGATGTCTGCAATGTGAAAAACCTGTGGTCAGAATGAAGTGAGAAAGAGTGATCTACTTTTGGACACTTCCTGGTTGGAACTTCCTGCTCCCACTCAGGGTATTTTTTCTTATAATTTTGGGCCTGAGGAGCAATATTATTAGGGAACTCTATCCCTTAATGCTAGCATTTAAAGTGATAGACTGGGCCCTTTAAGTCCCTGACATCATGGGACCCATATCTGTCAAAACTTGCATATGGCTGCGGTAAAATAAAGTTTGCTGGAGAGAGTCAAACTTGAGGGTGTAGTTCCAAAAGCACATGTTCTTCATTGGTAGTATTTTATAAATCACATGAAGGTAATATTCTCAAAAGGCTGCATTATGCTATTTATATCAATTTCAACTCTTTCTTTTTATGCTATCAATATGAGTATTAGAAATATTTAAATTACCCTTGTACCTTAGGTGTTGTTTTCATTGGATATTGTTGCCTGAAGGGGTTGTTCCATTTAAAGTTTAGTCTGTGTCCTAACAAGAACAGAGATCAGAATAGTTAAGTAACATTTTATGTTAAATACCATTATATTATTTTCATTCCTGAATAATATACTGGTGTATATATTCCATAAACTGAAATGGAAACATGCACCAGGTTAAATTCAAATGTTCTGCTGGTTAGACTAGATCCCAGTTCTGGAAGAAAATATTGTCTTAAAATAGCAGCAGCCTGAGGTTGAGGTGTGATATTCCCAGACCTCAAAAGAAAAAAAACTACAACCAAGGACCTATCATTCTGTTCTTATTCATGTTCATTGGCTATTATTCACTGTCACTCACAGGGAAGGCTCCCTGGTCTCATACCCCAGAGACATGATCAGAAGGCCTGTCCAATCAGGAGCCATTAAAACTGTCCAATCCTGTGTGCTGACAGGGAATTGGGGGTGGGTTTCCGCTGCCTTCTCCATTTCTCCTGAGTCCGCCATATTAGCCATTCAGTTCTAGGCTTCACTCTCCTGTTTAGGATCCCCAGGTTGCTCTGCTGGGCAGGGGCCAGAGGTCCCTATGGAGAAGGACTGACTCCTGAACACCTGGAAATGGTGAGTGAGTGGGCAGTGGCATGATGAGCCTGGGGAGGGAGGCTGTTGGAACGGTGGTACTGGCTGTGACTGAAACCAGACCTGGCAGACCCGGACTCTCTGCAGTCTCTGGAGTCTGCAGAGTCTGAAGGCTTGAGCTCTCCTGTGGGGCAGTGCACCCTCTGTCTTACTGGCCATCCAGGTGGAGAACATGTCAGTGGCAGAGATCCCTCACTGCTTTCCTTATCCTTGCAGGGCATTCTCAAATACTATCACACAAGTGTGTGTCTGTGGCCCAGCATTTTCTCAGATTTTGGTGTTTCACAGGGGGGGCCATTATTATAATCAAATCTCCACAAGCCATTTTCCTGTAGGACAGCAGCTGTGGTCTGTAAGGACCACGTTTCCTCCTGAGTCAGCAAATTTTCATTTTTCCTTTCTTTTTCCTTTTTCTTTTTCTTTTTTTTTTGTGTGTGTGTTGCTGGAATTTGATCCTCAGGATATTTTACTACTGAGATATAGCTCTAGTAATTTTTATTTTTTATTTTGAGACAGGGTCTAGCTTATTTGCTGAGACTGTCTTGATATGGTTTGATTTGTCTAGACTTTTCTATTGCAATTAAGTATATGATTTTTAAATACATATGGATTCATATGTGTATTTAGTTTATATTATGATTCCTTGTTGATTATTTTAGTAATGTAGCTTCACAATATACATGAATATCAGGTAATAAAAAGTACTCCTTTTGCTCTTATAATCAAAAAATTTCCTGGCTAATATTATGTATAATTTTGTGGATGAATTTTAGAAGTTTATGGTTTCTTATTTAACTGAAAGTAAAGCATATTGATTTTTTTTATTATTGCACTATAGTTATACATAATATTTGTGTTCATTTGACATAATCATATAAGCATGGAATATATTTTGCTCCACTTCATTACCCAATAGTTTTTCTTTCCCTCTCCTCCTACCTCTGTCTTCCTTTCATTTATACTTTTATACATCATTGCTTTATAGATACACATAAAAGTAGAATTTACTGTGATATATTCATATAGGCACATAGCAACTTTACTGGGTATATTATAGGTAAATTTAGGGGAAAATTATCTTCCTTGTAATGATGAGTTTTATCATCCACACATGGGATATGTAAGTGAGTGTTTCATGTGCTTCTGATCATATTTATTTTCTCATAAGTTCTACATATTTTCTTTGTAAACATGTATACATGTGAAATATCACATGCATATTGCACACATATAAAACTTAATCATGGTGTTTAATACTATTTCTTAAAGTGAATATACTATAACTAAAAATTTGGATCCTAGTAACCATTTTTCCCAGATAATTATTTATCTCTTCCAAAATTTACATTCATTTGAACCATGCCCCTGGGATTGTATGGTTGGTGTTTGGATGAGTACTGTTGTGTTCTTACCTGTTATCATGGTCACATATGCTGCAATATTAGGAAGTCTCTGTGAGAGTGAGTGACATATATGTTCAATAACAAAAGTCTCCACAAATAATAATAAACTCCTTGAGTTTATAAATATTCATGTGTTTTATATCATTATGAATATTATTTTGTCTGATGGAATTTTATATTTCTCTAAATATTTTGAATATTCCTTTAGATTTTGAATTTTTTATGATTATTGAAGATTTAGATATAGATATCCCCTGTATTAATTGGCAGTTCAAGGCATTTTTCTGCATTTCTTTTGTGGTTTCTGGCTTTAAAGTTAAGAAAATATATCCAAAAAGGAAGATAGTATTGAATTTCAAGAAAATAAAAGGTTTTGCATTTAATTATTAAAAATTCACATTTTTATTCCCCTGAGTTTGTATTGTGGATATCTTGTATGTTTTGTATTTGGAACTTATTTCAAAGGAAATTCTAGAGCTTATCATTTGAAATTCAAACAGAATATATAAGGAAAGTATCACTTCCCTATGGCTGCAGGAAAATGAATATATTTCCTCAACATCATTGTTAAGTAAATTGTTGAATGACACATTCACAAAAACATCCACTCCTTTCTTCAATTTTTTTAATGTTTTTGACAGTGAATCATGCAATGTCTTATCTGGATATTGGGCTTAATTATAAAATCATATAGGATAAGATTTGGCATTCCAAGAAATATTCATTATAATCTATTGTTTTCTAAATGATATGTTGTAGAGATAGCAAAAAGTAGACATTTATTTTTAGAAATAATTCCATATATTTTCTTTAAAATTTATGAGCCTTTTAGATTTATTTCTCTTCTTAGACATACGCAGACTCTGGATGTGTGATGTGCTTTTTTGCACCCTTTAATCTCCACACACTTACCTCATAAGGAATCTAGGTCGGTAGCTCAGTTTTTGAAGAGTTACTTAACATGAAAGTAGAAAAAAAATATTTGTGCTTTTCCTGGAGTGTCTTCTCTAGGTTCTCTCTTCAAAATGGAGTGAAAATATTTCCTCAGACACATCCTTTACAACAGAAGCAAATCAGCCTTTGAGGAGCTTTGAAGAAATTTCATATGGTTCTGTTTCTGTCTCTGGGTAGTTCTCTGTGTAACAGAGTTGCCATTTAATATCCAGAAACCTGTGTTTACTTGTCTCTATAATGGGAAATAATTTTAGAGAACACAGATGGAAAATGCTTTTCATGGAGTCTAGTAATACATGTATGTGCTATGGCCATGACTGACAAACCACCTGGAAAACACTGCAGAAATTAATTGTTTAATCATTATCTGCCACTCACATAAATTTTCTTTTCAAAGTATGTAATAACATTTTCACTGTAGGCATCAATGTCATTTATATTCCCAACATAAAAGGTTGAATCTTCCTTGTCTGAATTCCAAATTCCAATTGACTGGTGGTTCAAGGTGGTACAACTGATTGTGTTTTCTTGCACTGCTTTTACTTCATGTCCCCAATAAAAGGGTCGTGTGCTCCATGCCTCTATGAGCTATGTTTAGAAAATGACATAGAGACCTGATCTGTTTTTTTTTTTTTTTTTTTTTTCTGATTTGTACAGGAGGGTTCAGATTACTTCTGGCTGGTGTCACTCCTTGTTATAAACTGAATCAGGAAATCCTGGTCCTAGAAAGGAAGCCCCATAAACAATCAGATAAAAAAAAAGTTTTTTTTTTTTTAATATGGAATGTATGTGCTTATTCTATATATGCACAAAGGTTCAGGCAATTCTATTACCTGCTTTTTTTCAGGTGAGTAATACAATTCCTTATCTGTATTTTTTCTCAGGTTCAACAATCTGGAGAGACACTGCCCTGAATGAAAGCAGGGAGCTTTAAGAAGAAAGTTACCAGAGGTAGGTTTTCTCCCTCCAAATGCTGGCCATGGTCCATTCCAACCCAGATACAAGAAAGCAAGCAAAATATATTAAAATTACACACACACACACACACACACACACACACACACACACATCCTTAGAAATCCTGCTTTTATTTAATAAGTGCCACTAACCAAGTTCTAAAATAATAAGAAAAACTGTATGAGTCATGTGCTTTTAAATTAGACAAAATTTTTTTTTGTACTGGGAACTTAACCACTGAGCCACATTCTGAACCCAGGGGCATTTAACCACTGAGTCACACTCTGAGAACATTTAAAATTTTATTTAGTGACAGGTTCTTGCTAAGTTGCTGAGGTTGGCTTTGAACTTGAAATCCACCTACCTGAGCCTTACAAGCTGCTGGGATTATAGATGTGTGCCACCATGCCTGGCAAAAAATTTATCTTCATTCCAAGTTCACTTACTCATTTAGGGCTTTCATCATAGGAAGAAAAAGTATCATAGACTGGCGATTAGGTCTAAGGCCAAATTGCAAAATAAGAAGTTGATCTTTAATCATGAATCCTCACTTGCCACTCAAGTCAGGCATATGTCAGCAGTAGGCTGTCATCTTTCTGCAGAATATTTTCAGCCACTATCTGAACTTCTATCTGAGCACATATATGCCAGCATTCCATCACATTCCCAGATTGTGTGGTGGATTGTGAAGAGAGATCATCAGAATCACAACTCCATGTATTGTTTTCCTGCATGAGGAGAGTTGTGATCTGTAGTCTGTATATTTCTCAGTTCTTCCTTCTTCCTGAGCTCATTCTTCTGTTTTGGTGGGATGATGATACTGTGCTTTGAACCCAGAGGTCCTTTACCACTGAAATACACCCATGGAACTTCTTATTTTTAATTTGAAACAGATGCTGAGTCTGGCCTTAAACTTGTGACCAGACTCATAAAGTTGCTAGTATTACAGGTGTGTGCCAACCTGGTTGAATCCTCCTGAATATTCTAAATGTATGGGAAGCAAAATGTGAAATCCAGAAACCTGTCTCACAGCTTAAACCTTTATGTATATGTCAATAAAATCCTAAAATTTCAGCTCCCTGTTCATATTTTCAATGACAACTTCCCCTATCCTCAATATTATCAATTATTTTTCCCTATTATATTTCAAATGAGCACATTATTTTTTAATTACAATTATTATTTTTTATCAAGAACTGGATAGAACTTTTATAGGATTTGTTTTCTGGCTGGGTGCAATGACAAATGTATAAAATCCCAGAGACTCAGGTGGCTAAGATTGTAATTCCAAGATCAACATCAGAAATTTAGGTTGAGCAGAGGCAACTTAGAAACACCTGTCTCAAATTTTTAAAACACAGACTGGGTATGTAGCTCATATTTAACACACCCCTGTGTTAAATCCCCAGTACCATAGAAAAAAGACAAATGCAAAGGCTTTTGTTGTTATTATTTATGAGAATTTCATGTTAGAAGAGTAGAGAAAAATCACTTGACCTTTGTAAAACTATGTGCTTGTATTCTCCTTTTGTCTCTCCAAGGCCAGATACCTTGTCAAAATATCTTTGTGTTGAAAGTTCCCCTGATGGAAATTATGTGAGAAAGTTCTCCTTTTCTCTCTGATATTTTCCTGGTACTGTGTTTCAGAACTATCTGATATGAGGATCCCAGAGCTGGCACATCTAATGTCTCTTGAGAGTCTAGTGAATATCAGTACTTGGGTCTTATCTTGTTAGATAGCAGACTTAATTTCAGGAGTATAGATTTTCAGCGAAGTAGCTGAGTGCCCTAAAGATGCACAAAATCTCCTGGGGTGCCCTTCATCCAAAATGTATTGCAGTTGTTTCCTGACCTTGGCTACTTTGAATACTGTTACAGTGAAGATGAGAATGCGACCATTTATTTAACATACTAATTTCAAATACTTTGGAAATGCTCCAGAATTATTTGTTAGTTTTTAAACAACTTTCAACTTTCAAGACTTTTTAAAAATTGGTTTTACTAAATTCACTTCTAGCAGTTTAAAGTGTTTCTTTATTCCATATCCATATAATTGGGGTACTTTTTATTCTTCCATAGTTTGATAGTAGCCATTCTAACAGCTGCACTCAAGTCACAGGAACTCTTATAGTTTAATGGTGCACTATATATATGATGCAAGTTTGCTAGAATCGAGGCTGTCTTATACTCATTGAAAAAGGTGATGTGATTCTATTTTAGAAATAAACAGGGATCTGTTCTTTTAACCCTTTTTCTTAGCTCCTTGTGGAGATTTTAGCTCATGGAAATGCTTACATACCAATATGGAGTCTCTTCTTTGTGATATACTGAGATATGCATATGTGCATTACTCATTGCTCCCAAAGACTGGAGGTTTAGGATATAGTTCATTGAATGGAAAAATTTGAATTTCAGACAAATTCCTTACAGAAAGAATTGCTTAGTCCTGGAGTTATTAGTGAGGTGAGCTGAGGGAGAGAGCTCATGTAGTACTTCACTTCCACTTGGTGCTGAATAGAAAGAAGCTCAACTGTTAGCAACAGCCTTTTGCAGATTATGTTGACAAATGTCTTAGAAAAATTTGGACCCTTGAGTTTTAACTCCTCTTCCCTGGTCCCATGAAATAAAACCCAGGACTCTTACATTTTCCTAGAAAACCACTCCTTTTCTCTGATCTTTATAGTCATGCATATCTAGACTCTTTGTGTGCACCAGTTAAATTAAAAATCAAACTACAGAAAACTTAGAATTAAATGCGCTACATTTATGACCCAAACTGTCTTCTTCTACTCAGAGGAACAGTGGATTTAAATATCCTGTTCCAGTTATAAGGGTCATTGCCGAAGGAATGCTAATATACTAGTATAACCCAATCTTTCCTGATGGTAGGTTTTTTTTTTGCTTTATATGCCTCTAATTAATTTATAAGTTTAAGACAGATTCAAAACAGGAATAAATATTGATTTGGCATATCTGTGAGTGGATCAAGAGTCAGAAGGTTCATATTTTGCTATATTTTTGTAATCATTCCTCTTAATATCTGTTTTCTGGTGGGTGGTGGTGGGGTATAATTCCAGTGTTGCACACATTCTGAACACAATCACAACCAGTAGTCTGAGCCTCTAGTTCTAATATCTGTCTTTTGTTTGGATTATATTATTCATTCACATTAAAGAATTTTCTTGATATGATTGTATTTATATGGGCCTTTTTATTGCACTTAACAATAAAAACAGTATTCAGATACATATAGATTTACCTATCTAATTTTCTCTATTGTGATTTCTTAGTCTTTATATTACTACAATATTATGATTTTATAACATACATTAGTATCAGGTAATGATAGCTGGTACTTTGCTTTTATATTTCTGTGTGTTCTTGGCTAATTATATATATGTAAAAACTTCCTGGAGAATTTTGGATATTTTTGCATTGTTCCCTTCTTTAATTTCATTGAGGTATTATTATAGTTGACTTGGAGTAATGGTCTTCCTTATGATAGTTTTACCATCCATACATAAGTTGAGCAATTGTTCCTTTATTGTACTTCTGTGTATTTTTATTTTCTCATTCTGAACATTTTTAAATATTCTTATATATGAAATACATTCATGTGACAACTTTATAAAATATACATAGTTTTTTTAGTATTTGTCAAACTGAATATAAAAAATGTGTCTAGCTTCTAGAACCATTATTTTTAACAACTTATTATTTATTTCTTCCTAAATATACATCCCCTTTAACCATGCACCTAGGTTTCAACTCAGAGG
>NW_025920301.1:79209-107438 GCF_902686445.1 Sciurus carolinensis | reverse complement strand
AAAGGAAAAAGAAAGAAAAAATGAAAATTTGCTGGCTCAGAGGAAACGTGGTCCTTACAGACCACAGCTGCTCTCCTACAGGAAAATGGATTGTGGAGATTTGATTACAATAATGGGCCCCCCTGTGAATCACCAACATCTGAGAAAATGCTGGGCCACAGACACACACTTGTGTGATAGTATTTGAGAATGTCCTGCAAGGATAAGGAAAGCAGTGAGGGGTCTCTGCCACTGACATGTTCTCCACCTGGATGGCCAGTAAGAAGGAGGGGGCACTGCCCCACAGGAGCGCTCAAGCCTTCAGACTCCAGAGACTGCAGAGGGTACAGGTCTGCCAGTTCTGGTTTCTGCCACAGCCAGTACCGCCATTCCAACAGCCTCCCTCCCCAGGCTCACCATTCCACTCCCCACTCACCATTTCCAGGTGTTCAGGAGTCAGTCCTTCTCCATAGGGACCTCCAGCCCCTGCACAACAGAGCAACCTGGGGACCATAAACAGGAGAGCGAAGCATAGATCTGAATGGCTAATATGGCGGACTCAGGAGAAATGGAGAAGGCAGCGGAATCCCACCCCCAATTCCTTGTCAGCACACAGGATGGGAAAGTTTTAATGGCTCCTGATTGGACAGGCTTTCTGACCATGTCTCTGGGGTATGAGACAAGGGAGCCTTCCCTGTGAGTGACAGTGAATAATTGCCAATGCACATGAATAAGAACAGAATGATAGTTCCTTGGTTGCAGTTTTTTTTTTTTTTTCTTTTGAGGTCTGGGAATTGCACCCCTCAACCTCAGGCTGCTGCTATTTTAAGACAATATTTTCTTCCAGAAGTGGGATCTAGTCTAACCAGCAGAACATTTGAATTTAACCTGCTGCATGTTTCCATTTCAGTTTATGGATTATATACAGCAGTATATTATTCAGGAATGAAAATAATATAATGGTAATTAATATAAAATGTTATTTAACTATTCTGTTCTCTGTTCTTGTTAGGAGACATACTAAACTTTAAATGGAACAGCTCCTTAAGGAAACAATATCCAATGAAAACAACACCTAAGGTGCAAGGGTAAATTAAATATTTCTAATACTCATGATGATAGCATAAAAAGAAAGAGTTGAAATTGATATAAATAGCATAATGCAGTCTTTTGAGAATATTACCTTCATGTGATTTATAAAATACAACCAATGAAGAACACATGCTTTTGGAACTACACCCTCAAGTTTGACTCTCTCCAACAAGCTTCATTTTACCGTAGCCACATGCAGGTTTTGAGGGATATGGATCCCCTGATGTCAGGGACTTAAAGGGCCCAGTGTATCACTTTAAATGCTAGTATTAAGGGATAGAGTTCCCTAATAATATTGCTCCTCAGGCCCAAAATTATAAGAAAAATTACCCTGAGTGGGAGCAGGAAGTTCCAACCAGGAAGTGTCCAAAAGTAGATCACTCTTTCTCACTTCATTCTGACCACAGTTTTTTTTACATTGCACACATCATACAGCAGAAAAATGAAGATGCCAAGGGGTTAGGGACACTTAGCCTGCAATCTTCCACAGTCCTGATTCTGTTTTTTTAAATATAAAATGCAAATTTATTTGGCAATTTGAGGTTAGACCTATTGGCCAAGATTTAATATATATTTTCTCCTGTAAATATATTCACACAATTAATAAGTAGGTGCACTGGGACTCAGGATAAGCTGTATCTGATTCCAAAACCAAAATAGATACACCGATCACAAAACTCTTGCAATATTTCTTATTCTCATCAGACTTTAAAAGTGACAATAATTCAAAAAGCAGGATATGTGATATATATATATATATATATATATATATATATATACCCACTCCTGTGTATTACATAGCACAACACAAAGAGAACTTTCTCATATAACTGTATCATCTTGGGGTTCCCATTCCAGAGTCCAGGGAATCCTGATTCAGTTTACCTCAAGGGCAAACACCAGCTAAAATTTATCACAACATACCTTTACATATAAAAATATAGGTTGATGTTAAATATGTGGGGAGATAAATCAAGGTTTATTAATTATAAAACAGACTGGTCTACAGGAATGTAAAGGACCACCAAGCCCTATGTTTTCAATACAAAGTGGGACATGCACTGTAGAATCATGCAGCATAATTTTTTTTATTGAGGGCATAGAGCAAATGGAGGCCAAGGAGGAACATACAATTATTGGAAGTACCAAAAAATATCAAAGAAATTGAATCTGGATTTCAGACAAACAAGAGTTGGCATATTGTGTCTGGGCATGTGGATGATATGAGGACCCTGATGAAAAGGTTATAAAGTTTTGAAATAAAGAAGTGGTGATATGTCAGAAAATGGTTAAGCACTACCTACACAGTAACTTAAAGGTGTTTTGACAGTTGTGGGAGCAACTTATATCAATTCTTCTATGAAACCTTGATCCAAATGAGTCCTCTAAAAGCATCCAATTGTAGAGATAAGAAAACACAGACTTCTGGGTATCAAATGGTTTCTCAGCATCATATATCAGATTAAAAAATGCCCAGGATAGAACTGTATGAAATTTCTTCTAAGATTCTCAAAGTCTGGTTTACTCTTGATATAGGAGATACTTATCTAGAGAAATAATAATTCTTCTCCATTTTAAAAAGAGAGCCTAGCAAAAACATCCCAGGAGGTCCATTTGAATTGAGACACTATTGTTTGCCCTTCTTTCATGTTAAGGAAAGTCTTCAGTAACAGGCCAACCCAGGTTCTACATTAGGGCAAATGTTTCAAGATTACTTGGTTCAAGAAAGCACAATTTTGGTCCCAAAATCTGAGTACGACTAAGGGAAGAAAATAATCTATATGACTCATAAATCAACTGAGAAATAACTCAGTTTTTCAGTTGGGGAATTTTAAAAAATGGAATGAAGTACTCTTATTTACCTCATGGACAAGAGATTAAACAAGAAAAAATAACTTTTTAAATGTCAAAACCAAGAGAATCCTGGCTGAGAGAAGCTGCTACAGTCAGAGATTTCTTGTGCTAATTAAATTTCAGCAGCCCATCTGTGATGCTGCCTGCCTGTATCTATTAAAATGTTGCATGTTCACATTGCTTCATTCAGTATTCCCTTTCTGGGAGTCTGTTTTCAGTAGTCCAGTAGTATATATTACCAGCTCAATTATATCCTCACTCCAAATCTCACATATTGATGGTCCAAATGCCTGGTGCCTGGTGACTTTATTTAAATATATGGTTCCTTTTTAATTTTAATTTTTATTTTATGTGGTGCTGGAGATTGAACCCAGGGCCTTATGCATGTGAGGTAAATACTCTACCAGTTGACCTATATCCCAAGTTCAATATATAGTTCTTAAATTCATAGTTAATACTAATCCAGTTAATTGGTATAAAGCCTAAACCAATTAATTTTTTCTCCGTGTAAAAAGCAGCAGTAAGGATACAAAAGAATAGAAAAAAATGTCATGCAAATAGTAAAAAGTTGGCAATATAAATGTCAATGTGTGGGCCTCAAAGGAAACCATTCCTGGAGACATCTTGATATAGAGACTCTGGAATTGGTACAAATAAATTTCAGTTTCATCCCATCTGTGACTTTTCATGACAGCCCAATGATATTGATGGAGCCCACTAGGACACATGTACACTGTCCCTGCAGCATGGGTGAATGAAGGTAAAAATGAATCACATCATGTTCCAACAGCATTGAAAGACTGAAGTGCTGTAAGAAATGAAATTTTTTTTCTGGAATATTATAAAATCATTGAGGATACACTCATTATCTGATGGGGCTATAGAGATGTCTGCCTACCTTCTCCTTTATTAGAAGAAAAACTGTTTGGATTATAGTTATCTGATTTCAGTACTTTGCCCAGGTTTTTTGGTGGTAGTGGGAAGCAATGAAAAATAAAAATCTGAAGAGCATGTGACGAAGGCTTACTCTTTAACAGTAAAATAAAAACTTGAGTTGGGGTAAAGTTGCCAAAAATTATAGGTGTGAGATTCAGATTAAGAATATGAATATTTTTTATTTATACATTCTCCACAGTTTCATGTAGTAATATGACTTGAAAAACTAGTTACCAACCAAAATCTAAATTTGATGTCCATTGAAACATTTCATAGATACCAAATCAAAACTGGAGACAATTTAGAAAACTGAATATTTTGTAATTTTCATTTTATTCATATATGTAAAACTGTTTAGTTGAAAATACAAATAGTATAAACTAATTATTCAAACTTAATCAAAATGTTATGAAATTTACCTCAGTTAAGGTATGCCTTAGTAATTTAAAAAAAAAGTGAGGTCTAAAACCTCAATGTGTAAAACAAGCAACAATCCATTAGAAAAGAGATGCAGAGGAGGCAGATTCCTAGAGAACTTACCACTCTATTTGATACCCATATTTCTAAAATTATCCTTCAGACAAATTGGTTTGGTACTTTAAACCTTTTAAAATCACTGCTGAAAACAAAATAAGTGACTAAAGGTGTTTCTAATATTGGCACATGTATTTCAAGGATTTTAATCCAAAGTTCTATTGGAGAAAAAAGAGGCATATGAGTATTTTTGTTAGGTGTGTGTTTCAAAGGTGTTGAAACAAAATCAGAATAAAATGTTTCAAAAATTATGGCAAAAAATTTGATTGAATCTTTCCTTTTTTTCATAGACATTATTATAGTTGTGAAGTCAAGCAAATACAGGAAAAGTAGCACTTCATACCTTGAAGTGGCAATGTAGTTAACTGTGGGCTGACCCAAGACAAAAAAATGTTATGGAATTGATGTTGCCTTCTCCCATTTCATCCACAGGACTTGCTGTTCACATATCCATTAGTTTTATCTCTGTTTCATATTTAAATTATTATTTCTAGAAAGATAAAAGCAAAATGAAATCATTGATATTTTATTTATTAAATTTTATAAGAACTCCTGGATTTGTTATAATAGGACATTAGCAAATAACCATGGTGAGAGAATGTCTCTGGTGTTCATCTGCAGTGACTATAAGAGTATTTTGTAACATGCTTGGATACTGAGACTCAAGACGGCCTTTGAAATATTTGAGTAACTATTTCAACCTCATGCTTCTGTTTATAGAAATTTTGTTTTTAATTTTTTAGCATAACTATTTTAGTCTTCTCTATGTTATACATTTGGATCAAACACCTAAATTAAATTTATTGTAGTTATAAAAATTCATAATTTATTTCCAACTTGCTTACTTTTTAAAGTCTTAAGTGGTTGGAATTACCAAGTTATATTAAATTGTTTACAAATATATATTATATTAGATGTTCTAAAATATCTTCAGCTTAGATAAATTTATATCATTTACCATGATAATTGAAATTTATCATATCATGTTCAGCTTCATGGTTGTAAGATTTTCTAATATTTACAAGCATAGATCATTTTAAATTTTACTTTTTATGATTTTATTAACTTTCCCCTCCTATATTCTGACAAATTTCTGAAAATCCATGGCCTAAAACAGAGTTTAAACTAAGGTAGCAAAGACAAAAACAGGAAGAATATAGCTGACAAAATCATCTTTGATCTCTGTGAACATCAATGGTAGATGCCTTTTGAAAAATCATCACTAAATCTGCTTTTTGAAAATTTCTACTGAATTTCCATCATGCCATTAATGCAGGTAATTGATTTTATGGGCAGCTTTAATTCTCATGATGAATCTGAGACTTAAATATTTAGGAGACAAGGAGATTGACAAAAATCTTACTTCTTGATGAAATCTAGGTAACAGAAGAAAAACTAAAATTCCTGTGGGAAGCATTTTTTTATATTTACATTTTATTCAGGTCTCTGAATTAGATATCATGTTTTCAACTAAAAATGATAACTGATATTTACTGAAAACCTACCAGGTGCCATTGTGTAAAGGTCTACAATGTTATTTAGTTTAATTCTCAAATATTATTTGCATAAACAAATGGAGCCATAGAGAGATTAACTTGCCAAAATGAAACAACTTAAAGAAGTGCTAGAATCTGAGAAGGGAGAGAGTAGAGTTCTGAGCTTACTTATGTTTTGAAATCCTACACACTTGCAAAAAGACTTGGAAATTGTGATCCCTATGTACGAAATGAATGGAAGTCACATTTTCATCTTAGGACTTCTGTTCTTGGCTACCCCAATATACAAGAATTTCTGACATGATTATTTTTATTATGGGTTTGGGAACAATTATGGATGTAAAGGTAGAATGTCTATCTCAAAAGTGCTAAAAACAAGTATTACAATAAAGCTTTATACTAAAATAAGCAGTACAGGGGTCATAGTGTACTTCTTAAAATTTAAACTCTCAATCTGAAATAGTAGTATCCTATAAACATTAACAATCATGAATCTGTCATCTGGCTGCAACAGTATAGCTATTATTATCTGGAATTGCAATACACAAAATAAATAAAATTTTAATATTTTAGTTTTTTTGTAATGTCATTACATTATAATTTTATATAGCAGTGGTTCTCATTGTGACATATTCCTCCATGCCATGCATGTATTATTATTTACTTTAATTCTTTCCCTAGTACTTTCCTTGCACTCTTTACCTCCCTTGCCCTGTTCCCCTTCCTCTACTCTTCTTCTCTTACTTTAATCTACTTATATTTTTTTATTGGTGCATTATGATTATACATAAATATGGAATTCATAATGGTTTCTTCACAATTTATACAGTATATTTTTTCAATAGTATTGCTCAGTTCTTTCCCTTTTCCACCCTACGTCCAACTTGATGCCCTACTTCTCCTCTACTGACTTCTCTATTTATCTGAGATGCTCCCTTTTCATTCCTTTTTTCTAACTTATGTATCTGAGGATAAACTGACTAAAATAAAAACAATAATCTCCTCAAATAAATTGCTTTTTTCTACATGTAGTTTATTGCTTCCAATTTTTAAGAAAATGGGTAGGTTAGAGCATGTGTCATGGAAGGAAATACCATAAAATATTGTAAAATAGTACTCTCTCTCCCCTTTTTATATAAAGAGGTGTTATGGTTATATTTTGTGATAGAAATCACAAATTTTTCTCAAATAGCCATTTAAAATTGTAGTAAAAACTAATATTCAGAAACTTATTCAAAATCTCTTATGTACCCATAATTTGTTGCTGTTAATTTGCTTATTGAATATAATATGAGACTAGTGATGGCTTCAGTGGGAGTGAGGTTGTTGCTAGAATTTCAGGCCTTGTCCCTGATGCCAATCAAACAATGAGGATAATTTTCAGAAAGGGAAAAGATTGGATATTGTCTTGCTAGCAAAGGAAAATTGTGAGGACACCTGTTCCAATGACTGTGATTTTGCCCATAATCAGGAACTGGGAGTTTTTATAAAAGTGATTGAGAGAAAATAAGTTCAGGAAGGAGAAAATGAAAGAAAAGAAGATGAGGGAGGAGAAGTTTAGGATTAAGATTAGGGGAAAGTTTAGTGAAAAGAAGATTAGGGAGAAGTTCAGGGAAATGGCTAGAAAAAAGAAAATATATTTAATTTTTAAAGTGACAAGGGATATTCTCAAAGCGTCAAGTGATCCTCTGTTACATTGACCCACTGTGAATTTCTAGCTTGTATTTGTATGGAAAGTGGACAACAAAATCTCCAATGTAGTTTCTCCTGAAAGCAGGGAAAATTAGGGGAAGTATCCCAAAGTCCTTGTTCTCTATCAAGTGGGACATGAACAGTTAAGAGCAATCAGCATCAGAGCATTCCAGAGTTCCACAGTGGCAGATGGCATATAATTAAACAAGGCATACATGAGGCAGGAATTGTACTAAGTTCACAATAAACAGGGCAGTAAATCATTAATTTGTAAATAATAAGCACAAAAAAATTAGTATTTCACTCAGTCTCTGAAAACCATGTGGACTGTAACTCATAAAATTATCAGTGAAAACCAGATCAAGCTCATCAATGTAGGAGGTTAGGAAGAATTGTAGATCTATGAAATCAGACTGAAATTAACTCAGGAGAAATTTGGAACTCTTGTCATTATTATTAGGCACTCTTGCATAAGAACATTTTCATGATAACCTATTTTCTTACTTCTGTTAGGGCTCACACAAGTGTACCTTTTAAGTTATATTAAAAACCATTGCTTATCCTTTCAAATATCCATTTAGGACTGTGCTCATGCTTTACTCGCCTGCCAGGTGTTTGAGAAAAAGTTGGTGAAAACTGAATTTGTCCTATCTTCTCTTAAATGTCAGCTGAGATTCCTCAGAGATCACTCTTGGGGAGAAGGTGCCAATCATCCTGCCTTCTTTAGTTTTTCTGTACAAGATGTACCAACTTTCAGGATGGGTCTAGGCCTGGCTGACCATTTTTGATTTCCCTTGGATGCATCAGGGTTATTTCCATTGCCATTGACCCGTCTCTTAGTAAAATGTGTACTGGTTAGCTTCCTATTCTCTAGGGTCCACTCAATCTCCCTTATCAGCAGATTAGGTGACTCACCAGAGGTGCAGGGCCCAGAGAGGTGTCCTGTCATTCTTTGAATACTGGATGATTTTAGATTGAAAATATGGCTGCTTTTTCTGTGACCCTTCACTTTTTTGCATTGTTCACCATGTTTTTGAATTTAAACACCAGGCAAGACAATTTCACCTGTTTAAAGAGAGAGTAAAATGTTATAACTTCAGTATATATAGTTATACAGATACCTCTTTAATTTAATTGGGGTTAGTATTACTACTGGAAGTAAGCATTTTACACTCTATAGATCACATGGAAAATACAAAATGAAATTAACAGAGCCAAAAAACTTCAGTTTTTTGATGACTATGAACAAAGAAAAATGACTTTTATACTTTTGAACCTTCAGGTATATATTTTATTCCCTGTCTGAGATAAAAATACACTTTACCAAAAAATCAATCTTTTCAACACAACTTTAAATAAGTTGACATCTAGACTATTTTGGAAACCTTTTAACATGGAGTAAGTGGGAGGTACAGTCTTATCTCTGGTAAGATAAGACTCTCTTCACAACTAGCACAATACAACATTACATCTGTAAACATAAATCAAAGACAGACTAAGACAGTTTTTAACTTTATTTTTGCATAAAAAGTGGCAGAATCCTTTCATGTTTTACAATGTCACCTTTAAACAGATCAGGCTCTCTGTAGTACCTTCCAAAAATGCATTTAAATTCCAATTCCAGTGTGAAGAGTCATATAAAATTGGGCATATAACTTATTAACAACAGGTTACTTTAGCTATAAAACATCAAATGCACCAATAAATATCAATCAAATTTATTATCTCCATACAAATGTGAGTCTTTTGCTACACCTAATTGTACTTTGGAAAATACCAACATGGCAAAGTGATCTCTGAAGAGAAGACATTTTACATTTGACTAAGTTTAACTATTAAGGTAGAATTTAGAATACAGAGTGTATGATGACACTAATCACAGGTCTTCATGGATTAACAAAAATCAAAATATAGCCTTAAATCTCTTATACATTTATAAAACAATGATAAAGATCAAAAATTGACTTAGTCAAAGCAAGCAGATGTAAGACAGGTCTTCATATGAGGATGTGGCCTTTCTATGTCAGATTCAGTGTATCAAAGAGGGCACTTATTGCTATCTTGCCAGTAAGCTTATATAAACTTTCATTTTATAAATTTTTACAGAAAACTAAGACAAGGCTTAGAGAGATAGAGTTCTCGGATGCATATATATACCATGTCACATATATTTAGGGTGTCTACTCTATTGTTATAAACTAAGTAACAGTTGTTTGTTTAACCAGTTATTGATTCTGCAACTCTCTTCAGGCATTTAGTTGGATGAGAAACTGTTATATGAAGAATTGCTTTTCCCCAGTAATTAATATTTCCTGGAAAAATGGGGTCCCCTGTTAGATCTTAAAAGGGTAGAACATTTCTGTCACCAGTTCAGAAACTGAGAGCTCTGGAATGTAGTGCCACATTCTTTGTGGACAGCAACCTCCACCCTCCATGAGAAAAGGTGCTAGAAGGCAGGCAGAGGCCATGTTCTCTTTCACCATTTTTTTACAGCCTAGGCAGATTTTCTGGAACCCCACCAACTTAGGTTTAGTGTGATTGACTTCAATGAGATGATCTGCATCTTCCTGGGGTCAAACTGAGATTTGGCATCTTCAACTTAGTTCTTAATCCTTCAGACCCCTTTTATGCCACTGCACAAATGCCTGTACATAAAGAATCACTTTCATATACTTTAACCCTGGCAGACCAACTTCAATGTCAATAGCATATAATAATCCAGAAAAAACATTTAAAGTACATATTGTTTAATAGTAAACATTCTTTCTCTTAGATAGGCTTATCCCTATAGGATCAAATTCCAGATTTTGTTACAGTAACCTATCTTTCTCTAATCACACTTGTACCTGTATGTACAGACAAGAGAGGATCACCAGAACTAGGGCTAACATATGGGAATCTTTTAAACAGACAAACCTGCATGTACAAATTTCTTTCATTTACTTTAACTTGGACAGATCAGCTCCAACTGAAAGATTGTATGACAATACAGGAAGCCTTTTAAAAGTCAGATTATTACAGTAAAAAACATTGTCATAGATTTGAAGGGGGCCCTATTTTCAACTCACTTTTTCTCCACCAGACCAATTCCAACTACAATATTGTACAAAAAAAGAAACAGAGAGAAACAACTAGAGAGAAATCTCAAATCCGTGACTAACAGATGGAAACTGTTAAATTGACCAGGGAAGATCTTTCCCAAGAGCCTAACCCATAGAACCAGTGAAGTACAAGCCATATCTCAAAAGGGTCATTAGTATATATGAATCAACAGAAAACCAGAAGGAATTCCAAAGACCAAGGACAACAGATGAGAACCTAGAACAGATAAGAAGGAAGTACATATCTCTAGGTTCTTAAGTCTCACTGAATCATGACTCCCACACAACTGGAGTCACAGATGTCCTAAGAAGAAGCAATCAGATGTTTCCACAAAGAAGAATTAGGTGTATGAAATCAAGGATCTTGGTGTGCACACCAAATGGCCAAGGCCAAGACAAAATGGCAAACGGTGTCACAATTTCTTGTATTCAGTTTCCTTTTTCTCAAAGTAAAACAACTCATAGAGCAACTTCTGCAGTTCAGGGAAAGAAGGTAGAAAGTACCCAAAGCTAAAATTGCTTCAACAGCTCTTGGGACAGTCCTTAAGTTCACCCTCTACTCACAGAAGAGCTCCTCTTATTCAGTCCGAGGCAAACTCACACCATCAGCAAATTTCTTTAGCAGTCTGCTCTGAACAAACTCACCAGTAATATTGTATTCTCATCATGGATGTGGGAGTCAATTGAAGGCCAAGACTGATCAAGAAAGCTGGAGAAAGGGCTGCTCTCAGGTCCCATCTAGGGTGCCAAATTTATTGCCAAAAGCACAGTCCTTATTTCAGATGCCAATCTAATATTGAGGGCACAGTTTTGAGCAAAAGAAAAAAAAGATGATTTATTGCTTTGCTAGCAAGGGAGAAACAGGGCACTCCTGTCCTAAAGTCTGTGATTCTCCCTATCAGCAGGAACAGGAGGCTCTTACAGGGGTGATTCAGAGAAAATGAGTATAGGGAGGAGAGTTTAGGAAGGCAAAGATCAAGGAAGAGAAAATCAGAGAGGAGAAGGTTAGGAAAAAGAAGATCAGGAAGGAGAATTTTAGGGAAAAGAAGATCAGGGGAAGGTCAGTGAAAAGGTGAGGAAAAGATAAAAATATCTAAGTTTCAAAGCTACAAAGGATATAGTGAAATTATCATATGATGTGTTGCAAGGTGAGTAGTCAATTCTTTTCTGTTAATCCTAAATGAATTCTCTATGGGTATTAACAGAGGAAACATTAACTTCTTTCTAAAACTTTATGTTCATTAAACTGTGTGTTTTTTTTTAATTAAAAGTTCAATTTTTAAAATATCATACCTTCTGACATATGGTAATTAAAGCCCATCTGTTTTAAATTCTTTTTCCAATTTAGTATGGAAAAGACTGACAATAAAAAAAATATTCAGGATATACTGTCACCATTCAGAATAAAATGGAGAAAATATATTATTTTACCCAATTAGAAAAACACAATTAAATCCTCTGTATTGTACTTACTAATACTCACCTAGTTCAATTAAATAAAAATGTGGCAGTTGGTCAATTATTTATCATATTTTAGTTTATTTCTGTGAGCTCATCCTAATGACTGATAGCAGTTCCTAAAGATTCTGAATGAGAACTGATATAATGAAGAACAAAAGACTGCCACTTGCCTTTTATGGCTGAAAACAAATGGTCTTAGCACTGAATACTAACTGCTGGTCTCAGATTACTTCAACAAATTAAAAGATCCAGTACATTACCCAGTCTTTTGTCCAAGTGTGAGACATAAAAAGACACATTTGGTATTTCAGGGACTGTCTCTGTTGGTTGTTGCTTATTGTATGAAATTATTATTTCCATTAAGATGATTTGTGAATATGATTAAATGTTTCTTGTGAGATCAGACATGTAGAAAACATTCTGAAAAATCGTGGGCACAAATTTTGCAAGATAGCAGTACTTAATAATTATTATTTCATCAAATATTTCTGTTGTAAGTGTTTTGGGTTTTCACAAATAATAAATAATAAGAAATAATAACAAATAATGTACAGGACTCATATTTTGAAATATCTAGTAAGCATAAAATTCTTTAAAACCTTTTAGGAACTGATACCTAAAATAATATTTACATCAATAGATTTATAGTTTGTGACTTCATGAAAACATTCAAGTGGCCTAAAAAGTCATTTCACAAGCAGTATGTGGAAAACACATGGTTTAAATTTATCTGAGATGAGGAAGATCAAAATTAAAAGTCATCTATAGAAGTAGATAGTGGACATATTTTCCCCAATGTATCTAAAAATAGTAATTTTCTAGTAGAAAAGAATGTACATAAAAGAATTTTAGCAAACCATATTAACAAAACAGAAACCCATTTGGATGTTTGCAATATTCAGAGCAATGGACACTTTTAGATAAAGAAAAAAATGGTCTCCTATTTTGAAGATTATCATAATTGCTAGGAAACAAATCCAAGAAAGATGAAGAAAAATGTATTCCTTCCTAACAACTGAATGTGTTTTGAGCAAATAGACTTTATGGTCCTATAGGGTTCAGTAATTTGAATATCATAATAAGTCTTGTCTGTTCAACCCATCAGTGTAGATTCATGGATATGGACCTGTAGGGGTAGATTTATTGATATCTACTGTTGAGTAGATTCATTGATATAGACCCTTTGGTGTAGATTCATCAAAATTGATTCATCTGGGTAGATTTGTTCCTATTGACCCAACTTGATAGCTTCTTCAAAATAAACTTGGATGGTTTGATTTATTGATATCAATTTGATTGCTTAGATTTGTCAAAATTGGCTTGGTGTAGATCCAGCAATAATGACACATTGGGGTAGATTCATCAATACTAATTCATCATGGTAGATTCCTCAATATTGAACTCTTGGGGTAGGTTCATAGATATTGAGTCTTCACAGTAGGTTGGTTGATATAGACTCAAGAGGGTAAATTTGTCAATATTGAACTATCAGTGTAGATTCAACAATATTGATGTTTAGTGCAGATTTGTTGATATCAACCTATTACTTCAATATGTCAATGTAAACTCGATAGAGAAGATTCCTTGATACTCAGTCATTGGCATAAATTCAATGATACAAATCCTTTATTGATTTATTGATTTTGATTTATTGATTTATTGATATTGATATTTCAATATCAATTCAGCAATGTAGATTCATCAATATTGACACATTGGGATAGATCCTCCAATATCAACTCTTCTGAGTATATTCACTGGTATTGACCCATTATGATAGATTCATCAATATAGGCCCTTTGGTATAGATTTGTCAATATTGAATGATCAGAATAGATTTTTTGATATCAACACATTGGAATAGATTCATCAATATTGACCCTTCAGTGCATATCTATCAATATTGACTTGTCTCTGTAGATTTGTCCATACCGACCCATTGGGTTAGATTCATTGATATTGACTTGATGAGGTATATTCAGCAATATCAACTGTAGATGTTTATTCATTGATATTGATGATTCTTTGATGCTTTGATATTGACGTGTCAGGGTAGATTAAACAATATTGACTCTTCAGTGTAGATTTGTCCATATCAATTCAGTGGGTTAGATTTGTTGATATCAACTGGATGGGGTAGATTCATTGACATTAACCAATAGGTGTTGACTCATTCATATCAATGGATTTATTATTGGTGTAGATTCATTGATATTGAATTGTCAGGGTTGATCCATCAGATATTGAATTGTCAGTATCAATTACTAGATGTATTTCCATCAATATCGAACACATGGGATACAATCAACAATACTGGCTCTGCCAGGTAGATTTGTCAATATTGACCTGTGGGGTAGATTTGCTGATATTGACTCTTTGTTATAGACTTATTGATATTGAATAATTGGTGTAGATTTTCTTTTATTTATTGCAAACAAATGGGATAAATGTTGTTTCTCTATTTGTACATGGAGTCAAGGAATATCATTTGTGTAATCATAAATTTACATAGTGAAATGTTGTTTGACTCATTGTTATTTTTTCCTTCCCCCACCCCTCCCACCCCTCTTTTCCCTCTATACAGTCCTTCCTTCCTCCATTCTTACAACCTTCCTTAATCCTAATCCTAAACTTAACACTAACCCTAATGCTAATCCCTCCCACCCACCATTATATGTCCTCATCCGCTTGTCAGCAAGATCATTTGTCCTTTAGTTTTTTGAAATTGGCTTATCTCACTTAGCATGGTATTCTCCAATTTCATCCATTTGCCTGCAAATGCCATAATTTTATCTTTCTTTATGGCAGAGTAATATTCCATTGTATATATATGCCACAGTTTCTTTATCCATTCATCAATTGACGGACATCTAGATTGGTTCCACAATCTGGTTATGGTGAATTGAGCAGCAATGAACATTGATGTGGCTGTATCTCTGTAGTATGCTGATTTTAAGTTCTTTCAGTATAGGCCAAGGAGTGGGATACCTGGGTCAAATGGTGGTTCCATTCCAAGAATTCTGAGGAATCTCCATAATGCTTTCCAGAGTGGCTGCACTAATTTGCAACCCCACCAGCAATGTATGAGTGTACCATTTTCCACACATCCTCGCCAACACCTATTGTTGCTTGTGTTCTTGATAATTGCCATTCTAATTGGGGTGAGATGGAATATTAGGTTAGTTTTGATTTGCATTTCTCTTATTACTATAGATGTTCAACATTTTTTCATATATCTGTTGATTGCTTATACATCTTCTTCTGTGAAGTGTCTGTTCATTTCCTTAGCTCATTTGTTGATTGGATTATTTGTATACTTGGTGTAGAGTTTATTGAGTTGTTTATATATTCTAGAAATTAGTGCTCTATCGGAAGTATGAGTGGCAAAGATATTCTCCAACTCTGTAGGCTCTCTCTTCACATTACTCATAGTTCCCTCTGCTGAGAGAAAACTTTTAATTTTGAATCTATCCCAGTTGATGATCCTTGCTTTTATTTCTTGTGCTATGGGAGTCCTGTTAAGGAAGTCTGATCCTAAGCCAACAGGGTCAATATTTGGATCTATTATTTCTTCTATAAGATGCAGGGTCTCTGGTCTGATTGTGAGGTCTTGATCCATTTTGAGTTGAGTTTTGTGCAGGGTGAGAGATAGGGGTTTAATTTTATTCTGTTGCATATGGATTTCCAATTTTCCCAGCACCATTTGTTGAAGATGCCATCATTTCTCCATTACATTTTTTTGGCCCCTTTGTCTAGTATAAGAAAATTTTATTTAATTGGGTGTGTTTCCATGTCCTCTATTCTGTACCTTTGATCTACCTGTCTATTTTGGTACCAATACCACGCCATTTTTGTTACTATTGCTTTGTAATAGAGTTGAAGTTCTGGTATTGTGATACACCCTTCTTCGCTGTTTCTACTGAGGATTACTTTAGCTATTCTGGGTTTTTTATTCTTCCACATGACTTTCATAATTGCTTGCTCTATTTCTGTAAGGTACATCATTGGAATTTTAATTGGAATTGCACTGAATCTGTATAACACTTTAGGTAGTATGGCCATTTTGACAATATTAATTCTGCCTATCCAAGAACATGGGAGACCTTTCCATCTCCTAAGGTTTTCTTTAATGTCTTTCTTTAGTTTTTGTAGTTCTCATTGTAGAGGACATTCAAGTGTTTTGTGAGATTGACTTCCAAGTATTTTATTTTTTTTTTGATGCTATTGTGAATGGGGTAGTTTTCCTAATTTCTCTTTCTGAAGATTCATCACTGATGTATAAAAATGCATTATATTTATGAGCATTGATCTTGTAACCTGCTACTTTACTGAATTCACTTATGAGTTCTAAAAGTTTTCTGGTGGAATTTCCAGATTCCTCTAAATATATAATCATGTCATCAGCGAGCAAGGATAGTTTGAGTTCTTCTTTTCCAATTTGTATCCCTTTAATTTCTTTGGTTTGACTAATTGCTCTGGCTAGACTTTCAAGGATGATGTTGAATAGAAGTGGTGAAAGGGCATCCCTGCCTTTTTCCAGATTTTAGGGGGAATGCTTTCAGGTTTTCACCATTTAGAATGATATTGGACATGGTCTTAGTGTGGATGACCTTTACAATATTAAGGAATGTTCTCACTACCCCAATTTTTTCTAGTGATTTGAGCATGAAGGGATGCTGTATTTTATCAAATGCTTTTTCTGCATCTATTGAAATAATCATGTGATTCTTAACTTTTAGTCTGTTGATATGGTGAATGACATTTATTGATTTCTGGATGTTGAACCAAACTTACATCCCTGGGATAAAACCGACTTGATCGTGGTGCACTATCTTTTTAATATATTTTTGTATGTGGTTTGCTAAAATTTTGTTAAGAATTTTTGCGCTGATGTTTACTAAGTATATTGGTCTGAAATTTTCTTTCCTCAGTGTGTCTTTGTCTGGTTTAGGTATCAGGGTGATATTGGTGTCATAGAATGAATTTGGGAGGGTTCCCTCCTCTTCTATTTCATGGAATACTTTGAGGAGTATTGGAATGAGCTCTTCTTTAAAGGTTTTGTAGAACTCTGCTGAGAACCCATGTGGTTCTGGACTTTTCTTTGTTGGTAGGCTTTTGATGATCTCTTCTATTTCATTGCTTGAAATTGATTTATTTAAGTTGTGTATATCCTCCTCATTCAGTTTAGGTAATTCATATGTCTCTAGAAACTTGATGATATCATCGAGTTTTTCTGTTTTGTTGGAGTATAGATTTTCAAAATAGCTTCTAATTGTGTTTTGTATTTCACTCGTGTCTGTTGTGATATTTCCTTGTTCATTCCGAATTTTAGTAATTTGAGTTTTCTCCCTCTTTCTCTTGTTAGTGTGGCTAAGGGTTTATCAATTTTGTTTATTTTTTCAAAGAACCAACTCTTTATCTTGTTAATTTTTCTGATTGTTTCTTTTCTTTCAATTTTGTTGATTTTAGCTCTGATTTTAACTATTTCCTGTCTTCTACTACTTTTGGCGTTGGTCTGCTCTTCTCTTTCTAGGGCTTTGAGCTGTACTGTTAAGTCATTTATTTCTTGATTTCTACTTCTTTTGTTGAATGCACCCCATGAAATAAGTCTTCCTCCAAGTACTGCTTTCATAGTGTCCCAAAGATTTTGATATGATGTGTCTTTGTTCTTGTTTACTTCTAAGAATTTTTTCATTTCCCTCCTGATGTTTTCTGTTATCCATTCATCATATATTAGCTTATTATTTAATCTTCAGGTATTGGAGAAGTTTCTGTGTTTATTCTCTCATTTATTTCTAATTTCAGACCATTATGATCTGATAGAATACAAGGTAGTACCACTATCTTCTTGTATTTGCTAACATTACCTTTGTGGCATAAAATATGGTCTATTTTAGAGAAGGATCCATGTACTGCTGAGAAGAAAGTGTATTCATTCTTTGTTGGATGGTATATTCTATATATATCCGTTAAGTCTAAATTGTTGATTGTGTTATTGAGATCTATGGATTCTTTATTCAATTTTTGTTTGGAGGATCTATCCAGTGTTGAGAGAGGTGTGTTAAAATCACCTAGTATTATTGTTTTGTGGACTATTTGATTTCTGGAATTAAGAAGAATTTGTTTGACATACATGGATGAGCCAATGTTCGGGCATAGATTTTTATGATTGTTATGTCTTGCTGATTTATGCTTCTCTTAAGCAGTAAGTAATGTCCTTCTTTATCCCTTTTGAGTAGTTTTGGCTTGAAATCCATATTATCTGAAATGAGGATGGATACTCCAGCTTTTTTGCTGAGTCAATGTACATGGTATTCTTTCACCTTTAGTCTACGGGTTTCTCTTTCTATGAGATGAGTCTCTTAGAGGCAGCATATTGTTGGATTTTTCTTTTTTAATCCAATCTGCCAGTCTATGTCTTTCGATTGATGAGTTCAGGTCATTAACATCAGGGTTATTATTGTGATATGATTTGTATTCCCAGTCATTTGACTCCCTTTTGTTTCTTGGCATGATTTGGTATCTCCTTTATTTTTCTATTCCTTTAGGGTAGTTCCTCCTGTTGCTGATTTGCATCATTGTTTTTCATCTCTTCCTCATGGAATATTTTGCTGAGAATGTTCTGTAATGCTGGCTTTCTTTTTGTAAATTCTTTTAGCTTTTGTTTATCATGGAAGGATCTTATTTTGTCATCAAATCTGAAAGTAAATTTTACTGGGTATAAGATTCTTGGTTGGCATCCGTTTTCTTTCAGGGCGTGGTAAATGTTGTTCCAGGTCCTTCTAGCTTTTAGGGTCTGAACTGAAAGATCTGCTGATATTATTGGTTTCCTCCTGAATGTAATTTGATTCTTTTCTCTCGTGGCCTTTAATATTTAGTCTTTATTTTGTATGTTAGTTTTTTTCATAATAATGTGCCTTGGTGTGGGTCTGTTGTAATTTTGCATATTTGGAGTCCTATAAGCCTCTTGTACTTGGTTTTCCATTTCATTCTTCAGATTTGGGAAATTTTCTGTTATTATTTCATTGAATAGATTGTTCATTCTTTTGGTTTGTTTCTCTAAGCCTTCCTCAATCCCAATAATTCTTAAATTTGGCCTTTTCATGATATCCCATAATTCTTGTAGATTCTGTTCATGATTTCTTACCATCTTCTCTGTTTGGTCAACTTTGTTTTAAAGATTAAATATTTTTTCTTCAATGTCAAAGCCTCTGTTTTCCATGTGTTCTATCCTATTGGTTATGCTTTCTATGGAGTTTTTTACTTGGCTTATTGTTTCCATAATTTCAAGGATTTCTGTTGTTTTTTTTTTCTGTATCTGTAACTCTATTGAAATGATCTCTTGCTTCCCATATTTGCTGTTTTAACTGTTGATTGGTGCAATCATTTGCCTGCATTTGCTCTTTCATTTCCTCCTTCAATGCCTGTGTTTGCTCTTTAATCTCCTTGTTTGCTTCCCTCATTGTTTTTAATTATGTACATTCTGAACTCCCTTTCTGACATTTTTTTTGCTGTGCTGTTATTTGGTATTATTGATATAGTATCTAGGTTTGTTTGGGACATTTTCTTCCCTTGTTTTCTCATATTGGTCAGATATCAGTGGGACTCTGAGATATTGCAGATTTCCTCTATTGGCTTATAGTGTCTCTGTAGATTTCCAGTATATCACCTCCTAGCCTTCAGTAGCCTGAAGTCTTGGAGGAACTTGATAATGCAGTGCTTCCATTGAAAGCTGTCCCTAGCCCGCTACTGGTTCCAGGGTTGGTGCTGGCTCTGTGCCGAAAGGCTTTCACTGGGCAGGCTGCTCCGAGAAGCTGGCCATGAAAGAATCCTGCCGCCTGAGCGAGCAGGACTGCTTGGGCAAATCCCTGGCTGCCCTGTCCTGGTCCCTGATGCTGCCTGCAGGCTGGAGCTCGCCTCTGACTCCAGAACTCAGAGCTGGTTCTGTGCAGATAGGCTGTACTAAGGGGTCTGCTCCGAAAAACTGGCCGTGTGGGAGGAGCCTACCACTGGAGGGGGCAGGGCTACTTGGGGAAGATTTTTGCTGCCCTGCCCTGCTCTGAGAGGTCACCCATATCCGGGCTGCTGCCCAGGCCGAGCTTCACCCATTGGGGGAGACTCACCCCATGGCCCTATTTTAGTCTGAGTCTCTCAATGCCTCCCCTTCTTGAATCCTGGGTTCTGGAGTGACTGGAGATAAAGTCACCCTCTAGTCCGCCATCTTGGATCACCCCGTGGAAAGAGCCAGTGGCCAGAGGGAGCAGGGCCACCTGGAGAAGTCTCTGGCTGCCCTGCCCTGGTCACAGAGACTACTTGCAGACCGGTGCTCATCGATGGCTCTGGGACTTGTTGATGGCTTTGTGTAGAAAGGCTCTCACTGGCCAGTCTGCTCCGAGAAGTTAACCTTGAAAGGTGCCTGCTGCTGGAGGGTGCAGGGTTCCTTGGGGAAGGCCCTTGCTGCCCTGTCCTGGTCCCTGAAGCTGCCTGAAGGCCAGAGCTTGCCGCTAGCTCCGTGACTCGGAGCTGTTTCTGTGCAGAAAGGCTCTCTGATGTAGATTTTCAACTCATCAGGATAGATTCATTGTAATTGACTCAACTGGGCATATCCTTCAACATTGACTCATCACTGTAGACTCTGTTGTATTGATCAATTACTCTAGATATGTCAATATTGACACAAATATGTAAATTCATTGATATAATCATGAAGGTGTAGATTCATCATTATCTCGCATTAGGGTAGGTTGCCTGATGTTTATTTGTTAATATCAATCCTTCAATGTAGATATCTCAGTATTGATGGGGTACATTTGTCTATATTTTCTCACCTGTATACTTATTTTGATGTCAACCCATCAGTGTAGATTCATCAATTATGACTTCTTGAGTTCTATTTCTTGATATCTACTTGCTAGTGTAGATTTGTTGATATTGATATGTTGAGGTAGATTTGTCAATATTGACTTGACAGGGTTTATTACTTGATATCAACCTGTTGTAAATGTTCATCTATTTTAATATTTTGAAATCAATTTATGAATATATGTTTGTCAATATCGACTCAAAAGTATACATTTGCCAATATTAAGTGGTCATGGTAGAGTCTTCATATTCACTAGTTCATGTAGATTTTTTAATATCAACCCACTTGAGTAGATTTTATCAAGCAGTCATTGTGAAATCTCTGCTATGGACTAAACTGGGTAGAATTTTTGATGTTGGTTAATCTATGTAGATTCATAAATACCAACATGTCAATGCTGATTTATCAGTATTGATTTGTCAAAATGAAATCATTGATGGAGATTCATTCATATCAACAGGTACAGGTACATACATTAATATGGACCCATCCAAGTAGTTTAGTTAATGTTGACCCACTGGGCTAGATTCCTCGATATCATCTTGTTGAAAACTTTTGACAATGTGGATTCATTGATATTGACTGATCTGGGTACATTAGTTAATAACAACCTGTCTGGGTATTCATTGATATCAGTTTATCTGTGTAGATTTGCCAGTATTGACACATCAGCTTTGATTATTTGATAACACTTTGTCAATATCAATTCTTCATATTAGATTGGTTGATATCAACTCAACAGAGTAGATTCATCAATGTCAATTTACTGGTATAGATTCATCAATATTGACATGTTGGTATAGATTCATCAATATCAAGCAATTGGTGTCAATTTACTGATATTAACCCGTTAATGTTGATTTGTTGATTTTGACCCATTGAGGTAGATTCATCACTATCAAATTGATGAGATAGATTCTTTGACATTGACCCAAAGGTGTTAACTCATTAATATGGACCAGTAATGGTAAATTTGTCAAATTTGTCTCTTGTGTACATTTGGTGATATTGATTCAATGGTGTAGATTCATCCTTAATAACCTATCAGTTAGATTTGGCAATATCAACTTGATTGGTTAAATTCATCAATAGTAATTTATCATTGTAGGTATATCAATATTGACTCATTGATGAAGATTCATCAACATTGACTCATCAGTGAAGATTCATCCATATTGACCCAAAGGGGTAGAATCATAGATTTTGACTCAATGGTGTAGATTCATCAATATCAACTTAAAGGTGTAGAATCATCAATATTGACCCATCAATGTAGATTCATTGATATTCACTCAAAGGTGTAAATTAAATGATGTTGTCCTCTAGGGGCAGATTCATCAATATTGACTGGTTGGGGTACATTTGTCAATATCCACCCTTTTGGTATATTCGTCAATATCCACTCATCAGTGTAGATACATCAATATTGCCATGTCAGAGAAGATTGTTTAAAATTGATTTGCCTATATTGATTTTTCAATATAAATTTGTAAAAATTGACTCTTTAGGGTAGATTTGTCAATATCAACTTCACTGGTTAGATTTGTTGAAATTGACTTGATGGTGTAGATTCAACAATATTGACTTGTGAGAGATTGTGGACTGAGGGAGTTTGCATTCCTTGTTGCTCCATAACTCAAGATTCAAGGAGAGGAAAATCTGCTTCTCTGTGAAGCAGTCACGGCGACTCATTGATCCCCTGTTTTTTACCCCATTCATCCACTGTTATCACCTGCCATCTGCCAGCATATTGTCTACTTTTGGTGTAGATTGTACACTGACTGCTGCCTATCATCCACCATTTGCTTGTTTGCCTGCCTCTTGCCTGCCTTTCACCTACCCACCAACCACCTCCTGATGACCACTTGCCAATCTTCCATTGTTAGCCTATGGGCTGCATGCAGACCACCAGTGGATTGCATGCTGATCATTGTTGCCTGGAAGAACACTGTCACAGTACCCACAAGTTTGGTTACATGTGGCTGGCACCATTTTGGGACAACGAACAGTAACTAAAGGACCCCCAGCCAGACTGAACCCACCATGCCTCCAGGACTACTGACCTGACAGACTGTACCCCTCCAAAACTCGACACCTGCACCCTGTACTGCAGCTCTCCATTTTCCAACACATTTGGAAGCCAGTGCAGCCATCTTAGATTATCCTGGAAGTGAAAGCCACCATCATTAGGTGGGGCACAACAACCCTGAGACACCTGCTGGAGAATGGAAGCTCATTGTCAGGTACCTCTCCTTCATCAGGCTACTGAAGACTGAGAGGTATGAATAGCATATGAGTGTTATACTGTGGATTTTTTTCTCCTTTTGAAAAATTTAAAAATTTCATTTCTTTATTTCTCTCATTCTAATTCCTTTTGCTTACCTGTTTCCTCAGAGTCTCTTTCTTCTTTTTCTCATGCTAACAACCAACTTCTTTTGACTCCACTTTCACTCTTCCTATGATGTAGTACTTCCATATACTCTAATTTATCCCATTAACTGTTACATCCTGCACCCTATCCATCCTCTTTTTCTACCATTAGAAATTGTAGATCTCATTGCAAATCTATTTGGCATATTGTAGATAATAATCAAACATCCTCTCTGTTTATTATGACAACACTCTTAATGTCTTCATTGGGAGTATTTGGTATAGTGCTACATATTATCTGTAATGGGTGTTGCTAATATTGATCTCCCCCTTAAAGAAGAGGTTTTGTATACCGTCATGGTCACTAAAAGTCTATAGGTGGAAAACTGCTATACCCCAGATCTGCACTGCTAGAGAGGAAGATACATGACCAACATGAAAAAAAAAGGGAATAAAGTATTTCAAATAAACCAAGATTCTATATTAATAGAATCCAATGACAGCATAGTAGAAGAAATGTCAGGGAAGGAGTTCAGAATACAGTTAATTAAAATGATTTGTGAAGCAAAGGATGAGATAAGAGAGCAAATGTGGGTAATGAACAATCACTCCAATAAAGTTGAAAGGGCAATTGCAGGATGTAAAAGATCATTTCAACAAAGAGATAGAATTTCTCAAAACAAACCAAACAAAAATTCTTAAAATGAAGAAAAAAATAAATGAAATAAAAACCTCAATGGAAAGCATCACAACAGACTAGATCACTTGGAAGACAGCACCTCAGACAAAAAGTTAATATTGAAAATATTGTTGATGAAACAGAAAACATGGTAAGATATTATGAATGGAACATCCAAGATTATGGAATATCTTTAAAAGACCAAATTTAAGAATTATCAGGACTGAGGAAAGCACAGAGATACAAACCAAAGGAATAAACAACCTATTGAATGAAATAATATCCCAAAAATTTTCCAAACCTGAAGAATAAAATGGAAAATCAACCAGAAGAGGCTTACAAAATTACAACATCCACACTAAGAAACATTATAATGAAAATGTCTAACATCCAAAATATAGATAGAATTTTAAAGACTTTGAGAAAAAGCATCAAATTACATGTAGGGGGAAACCATCATGTATATCAGCAGATTTCTCAGCCCAGACACTAAAAGCTACAAGGGCTGGGAACAACAGATTTCAAGCTCCTAAAGAGCATGGTTGGCAACCACAAAACACACCCAGCAAAACTAACTTTCAGTTTTGAAGGCAAAATGAAATCCTTCCAAGATAAATGAAAGTTAAAAGTATTTACAAATAGAAAGTCTGCACTACAGAACATCCTCAGCAACATATTCCATGAGGAGAAAATGAAAAACAACAATGTAGGTCAGCAAAGGGAAGAACTATCCTAAAGATAAAGTAAATCAAAGAAAAAACCAAGTCAAGTTAAAAACCAAAAATAAGCCACAATGACTGGGGATACAAATCATATCTCAATAATAACCCTGATTGTTAAAGACCTAAACTCATCAATCACATTTTTCTGTCTCATAATGGTTATGATTTTGTCAATCAACAGGTTAGGTTAGGAAAGATAGACCTTTGTGTTATGAGCTGTAAATATCTCCCTTAGTTTTCTTTTTTCAAAGATTTTATGGTGCTTTTTTCCATTAAAAAATTGATTTTAATGTAACACAATGTAACAGTGAAATCATTTATCACTTGGGGATTTTGACTCATGGAAGGTTAGATAGATCTTGCTAACTACAGATATGTATAGAAAAAATTTCAATTTTTCTTATTATTTAATGATTCTGTTATTTAAAAATATCTTTTATATATCTGGAATTTATCATGGTATATAAAGTGAGGCAGGGATAGAACTTTATCCCTATAACATTTATTGAATACTTCTTTTTCCCAGTGATTTGAGATGATGTCCTCTTTATATATTCAATTTCTATGTGTATCTGAGTGTACTTATTCAGGGCATTCTGTTTTGCTAATAGACCAGTTTGATACTTTTAAATTATTTAAGCTTTTAAAAATATGCCTTAATGTGTTTTAGTGCTGGTACCATTTCTATGTTTATTTTTTTCACTAAATTTAGCATCAGGTGATAAAGCTTTAAACTGTGAAGCTTTCATTGAGGTTTTGTTAAATTTACAATTTAATTTGCAAAATAATATTGCCCTTCTATTTGTAGAAAGGCTATTTTGGGGGCTTCAGTGGTATTTTAATTTTAATTTTTAGTGGGTCTCATGTTTTCATTGACAAACATATTAACGTATTTTGTTACTGTTATATATGAAAACTTTTCTTCCATTAAATCTTCCTAAACATTGTTTGAATACATGTAAACTACTGATTTTTGTATGTTGATTTTGTACTTGGTAATCTAATTAAGTTATCTTACTGTTTACAGTAGCTGTTAATAAAAGAATAAATTATAATTGCACATGAGTCAGCTACCACAATATTTAGTGCAGCATATTTATATAATAATAAATTGGAGGGGCTGGGGAGATAGCTCAGTCGGTAGAGTGCTTGCCATATAAGCACAAGGCCCTGGGTTCGATCCCCAGCACCCAAAAAATAAATAAATAAATAAAATAAATTGGAAACCCAAATAGACCAATAAGTGACTGACCAAATATTATTATAATATCATTACATAGGGGTTTACTGTGGAATGATTAAAATTATATAGTGTAAGAATAGTTACTACAAATAATGATATATTGTTCAAAGGAAAAATCAAGTTACAAAATACTAAAATATTGTGATTCTATGCATGTAAAAGAGAAAAATTGTGTGCATTTGTATACATTTCTTGGGTAACTTGCAAATTGAATAAAGATGACACATTTGGTTGAAAAAAGGGAGATCTAGGCTTTCTCATATTAGTAATGCTCTCAATATTTCCTTCAGTAAGTGCTCTTAATACACATTTTGATGATAATACACATCTCTGGTCTTCTGCCTTGAACAGGCACTTGCACCTCGGGAAGCACTATCAAAGATTTATGTACACTAGTGAGTTCCACCAGACCTGATATGGTGGGGCACTGCACCTTTGATTACTTGAGGGAGGGGATATGTTGCTGTTCTTACTCCTACAGGTCCTGTCTAGATTCCTGCCAGATGTGTGAGACTTGACAATGTTTATGAGTTGGCATCATGGACTTCACATTCTGATTCCCAAATTGAATTTGATACAGGATGAGCAGAATCCTGATCCAAAGGAGGAACCTCTGATATGAACAAGAGGCCCAAGAGACCCTCTGTCTTCTAATCATTTAGTGACATGGAGGAATATAAAATTTAACAACATCTGATCAACAAATGTAAGCCCAGATGGGTTTAGAATGTGCTCCAAAAAACTTGGTTACATCTCTGTTTACCAAACTTACCCAAAATTCTATAACTATGCTGGCTATTATTGTGTTATTTCTCTGTTATTGTATCCCTGTTGGTGTAACTCCATACTTAGCAGAAATTGTTTATTCTCCTGAAATTTGTAACATCAAACACTCTGGATAATGGGTGATATTGATTATTTGCTCTTTTTACATCATATAAGATGCCAAGATTTTAATAATATATATTGTTTCAATTTAATTGATAAAAATAACTACATTCAAAAGGAATTGGATCATCTTAAAGACATGGTAAAGAAGATGTAAACAGATGATGAAGATTGGGATTTATTTGGTTGATTAACCACATGGCTGCCAAATTTTACATGAATCAAACAGCATTTCATTGGGGAATGTTTGTTGATACATGCTTTATTTTGCTTTGCTTCTATTTGCCAATGTTTGCATTGCTTACCCCCTACACCTTCCTTAAAGAGAAGACAAGTCATGTCTATTCAAAAGTTCATAAAAAACAAAAATCAGAGTTGTAGGAATTTCAGCTCAGTCAATATACAGAGGAACAAAAGTCCTTTGAGTTGAGCAATCTCCTCAGGACAAAAGGCACTCCGTTTGAATGTCTTAGAAATGATCTGCAAAATATCTGTCCTTGAGGCCTGGAGACATTATCTTATTGTAATAACCTTTGGTACTAGTGGACTTTAAGAAGCAAGAAAGTTATGTGATCTGCACATGGGCAAAACTAACTACTATGTAACCGAGGTCACTTGATATGACCCCAGAATTGATTAAAAAAAAAAAAAACTGGACTGGGTTTCCCATGAGAATCACTTCTTGCTCTTTGCCATCCTTAGTTCTTTCCTCTTTATTAGCTCTCCCCTTAACCCTTATAGCTGGACCCCAGTTAACTTTAACAGAAATTCTGAAAAAAGAAAAAAAAAGAGAAATCTTTGAAATGAGGAAAATAATAAACCAAATAAACTCAATGTAAAGCATCACCAACAGACTTGATCACTTGGAAGAAAGTACCTTACAAAATAATGAAAATATATTTAATCTTGAAAATAAAATTGACCAAAGAGAAAAAATTGTAAGAAATTATGACTGGAATATCCAAGAAATATGGGATACCATGAAAACATCAAATTTAAAAGTTATTGGAATTGAGGAAGTCACAGATATACAAACTAAAGGAATGAATAAACTTTTCAATGAAATAGTATTCAAAAATTACCCAAATATAAAGAATGGAATGGAAAATCAAATACAAGAGGCTTACAGAATACCAGATGTACAAAATTGCAACAGATTCACCCCAAGGCATATTGTAATGAAAATGCTTAACATTCAAATAAAGATAGCATTTTAAAGGTTGCAAGAGAAAAACATCAGATTCCATATAGGGGGAAACCAACACAGATATCATCACATTTCTAACCCCAGACACTAAGTGCTAGAAGAGTTGGAACGG
>NW_025920301.1:54605-78709 GCF_902686445.1 Sciurus carolinensis | reverse complement strand
GACCCACTAAAAATTAAAATTAAAATACCACTGAAGCCCCAAAAATAGCCTTTCTACAAATAGAAGGGCAATATTATTTTGCAAATTAAATTGTAAATTTAACAAAACCTCAATGAAAGCTTCACAGTTTTAAACTTTATCACCTGATGCTAAATTTAGTGAAAAAAATAAACATAGAAATGGTACCAGCACTAAAACACATTAAGGCATTTTTTTAAAAACTTAAATAATTTAAAAGTATCAAACTGGTCTATTAGCAAAACAGAATGCCCTGAATAAGTATGCTCAGATACACATAGAAATTGAATATATAAAGAGGACATCATCTCAAATCACTGGGAAAAAGAAGTATTCAATAAATGTTATAGGGTTAAAGTTCTATCCCTGCCTCACTTTATATACCATGATAAATTCCAGATATATAAAAGATATTTTTAAATAACAGAACCATTAAATAATAAGAAAAATTGAAATTATTTCTATACATATCTCTAGTTAGCAAGAACTATCTAATCTTTCATGAGTCAAAATCCCAAAGTGATAAATGATTTCACTGTTACATTGTGTTACATTAAATCAATTTTTTAATGGAAAGAAGCACCATAAAAAAACTTTGAAAAAAGAAAACTAAGGGAGATATTTACAGCTCATATCACAAAGGTCTATCTTTCCTAACCTAACCTGTTGATTGGTAAAATCATAACCATTATGAGACAGAAAAATTTGATTGATGAGTTTAGGTCTTTAACAATCAGGGTTATTATTGAGATATGATTTGTATCCCTAGTCATTGTGGCTTATTTTTGGTTTTTAGCTTGACTTGGTTTTTCCTTTGATTTACTTTATCTTTAGGGTAGTTCTTCCCTTTGCTGACCTACATTGTTGTTTTTCATTTTCTCCTCATGGAATATCTTGCTGAGAATGTTCTGTAGTACAGGCTTTCTATTTGTAAATACTTTTAACTTTCATTTATCTTGGAAGGATTTTATTTTGCCTTCAAATCTGAAAGCTAGTTTTGCTGGGTGTAAGTTTCTTGGTTGCCAACCATGCTCTTTAAGAGCTTGAAATCTATTGTTCCCAGCCCTTGTAGCTTTTAGTGTCTGGGCTGAGAAATCTGCTGATATACATGTTGGTTTCCCCCTACATGTAATTTGATGCTTTTTCTCAAAGTCTTTAAAATTCTATCTTTATTTTGGATGTTAGACATTTTCATTATAATGTTTCTTAGTGTGGATGTTGTAATTTTGTAAGCCTCTTGTAGTTGATTTTCCATTTTATTCTTCAGGTTTGGGAAATTTTCGGATATCGTTTCATTCAATAGGTTGTTTATTCCTTTGGTTTGTATCTCTGTGCTTTCTCAGTCCTGATAATTCTTAAATTTGGTCTTTTAAAGATATTCCATAATCTTGGATGTTCCATTCATAATATCTTACCATGTTTTCTGTTTCATCAACAATATTTTCAATATTAACTTTTTGTCTGAGGTGCTGTCTTCCAAGTGATCTAGTCTTTTGTGATGCTTTCCATTGAGGTTTTTATTTCATTTATTTTTTTCTTCATTTCAAGAATTTTTGTTTGGTTTGTTTTGAGAAATTCTATCTCTTTGTTGAAATGATCTTTTACATCCTGCAGTTGCTCTTTCAACTGTTTATTGGAGTGATTGCTCATTACCCACATTTGCTCTCTTATCTCATCCTTTGCTTCACAAATCATTTTAATTAAGTGTATTCTGAACTCCTTCCCTGACATTTCTTCTACTATGCTGTCATTGGATTCTATTAATATAGAATCTTGGTTTATTTGAAATACTTTATTCCCTTTTTTTTCATGTTGGTCATGTATCTTCCTCTCTAGCAGTGCAGATCTGGGGTATAGCAGTTTTCCACCTATAGACTTTTAGTGACCCTGAAGGTTTCCAAAACCTCTTCTTTAAGGGGGAGATCAATATTAGCAGCACCCATTACAGATAATATGTAGCACTATACCAAATACCCCCTATGAAGACATTAACAGTGTTGTCATAATAAACAGAGAGGATGTTTGATTATTATCTACAATATGCCAAGTAGATTTGCAATGAGATCTACAATTTCTAATGGTAGAAAAAAAGGATGGATAGGGGTGCAGGATGTAACAGTTAATGGGATAAATTAGAGTATATGGAAGCACTACATCATAGGAAGAGTGAAAGTGGAGTCAAAAGAAGTTGGTTGTTAGCATGAGGAAAAGAAGAAAGAGACTCTGAGGAAACAGGTAAACAAAAGGAATTAGAATGAGAAAAATAAAGAAATAAAATTTTTAAATTTTTCAAAAGGAGAAAAAAATCCACAGTATAACAATCATATGCTATTCATACCTCTCAGTCTTCAGTAGCCTGATGAAGGAGAGGTACCTGACAATGAGCTTCCATTCTCCAGCAGGTGTCTCAGGGTGGTTATGCCCCACCTAATGATGTTGGCTTTCACTTCCAGGATAATCCAAGATGGCTGCACTGGCTTCCAAATGTGTTGGAAAATGGAGAGCTGCAGTACAGTGTGCAGGTGTCGAGTTTTGGTGGGGTACAGTCACTCAGGTCAGTAGTCCTAGAGGCATGGTGGGTTCAGTCTGGCTGGGGGTCCTTTAGTTCCTGTTCATTGTCCCAAAATGGTGACAGCCACATGTAACCAAACTTGTGGTTACTGTGACAGTGATCTTCCAGGCAACAATGGTCAGCATGCAATCCACTGGTGGTCTGCATGCAGCCCATAGGCTAACAATGGAAGATTGGCAAGTGGACATCAGGAGGTGGTTGGTGGGTAGGTGAAAGGCAGGCAAGAGGCAGGCAAACAAGTAAATGATGGATGATAGGCAGCAGTCAGTGTACAATCTACACTCAAAAGTAGACAATATACTGGCAGATGGCAGGTGATAACAGTGGATGAATGGGGTAAAAAACAGGGGATCAATGAGTCACAGTGACTGCTTCACAGAGAAGCAGATTTTCCACTCCTTGAATCTTGCGTTATGGAGCAACAAGGAATGCAAACTCCCTCAGTCCACAATCTCTCACAAGTCAATATTGATGAATCTACACCATCAAGTCAATTTCAACAAATTTAACCAGTGAAATTGATATTGACAAATCTACCCCAAAGAGTCAATTTTGACAAATTTATATTGAAAAATCAATATAGGCAAATCAATTTTAAACAATCTTCTCTGACATGGCAATATTCATGAATCTACACTGATGAGTGAATATTGATGAATATACCAAAAGGGTGGATATTGACAAATGTACCCCAACCAGTCAATATTGACAAATCTGCCCCTAGAGGACAACATCATTTAATTTACACCTTTGAGTCAATATCAATGAATCTACACTGATGGGTCAATATTGATGAATCTACACCTTTAACTTGATATTGATGAATCTACACCATTAAGTCAATATCTATGATTCTACCCCTGTGGGTCAATATGGATGAATCTTCACTGATGAGTCAATGTTGATGAATCTTCATCAATGAGTCAATATTGATATACCTACAGTGACAAATTAATATTGATGAATTTAACCAATCAAGTTGATATTGCCAATTCTAACCGATAGGTTATTAAGGATGAATCTACACTGTTGAATCAATATCAACAAATGTACACAAGAGACAAATTTGACAAATTTAACATTATTGGTCCATATTAATGAGTTAACACCTATGGGTCAATGTCAAAGAATCTATCTCATCAATTTGATAGTGATGAATCTACCTCAATGGGTCAAAATCAACAAATCAACATTAATGGGTTAATATCAGTGAATTGACACCAATTGCTTGATATTGATGAATCTATACCAACATGTCAATATTGATTAATCTATACCAGCAAATTGACATTGATGAATTTACTCTGTTGAGTTGATATCAACCAATCTAATATGAAGAATTGATATTGACAAAGTATTATCAAATAATCAAAGCTGATATGTCAATACTGACAAATCTACACAAATGAACTGATATCAATGAATACCCAGACAGGTTGTTATTAACTAATGTACCCAGATCAGTCCATATCAATAAATCGACATTGTCAAAAGTTTTCAACAAGATGATATCGATGAATCTAGCCCAGTGGGTCAACATTAACTAAAGTACTTGAATGGGTTCATATTAATGTATCTACCTGCACCTGTTGATATCAATGAATCTCCATCGATGATTTGATTTTGACAAATCAATACTGAAAAATCAACACTGACAAGTTGGTATTTATGAATCTACATAGATTAATCAACCTCAAAAATTCTACCCAGTTTAGTCCATAGCAGAGATTTCACAATGACTGCTTGATAAAATCTACTCAAATGGGTTGATATAAACAAATATAAATGAACTAGTGAATATGAAGAATCTACCATGACCACTTAATATTAGCAAATGTATACTTTTGAGTTGATATTGACAAACATATATTCATAAATTGATATCAAAATATTAAAATAGATGAACATTTACAACAGGTTGATATCAACTAATAAACCCTGTCAGGTCAATATTGACAAATCTACCTCAACATATCAATATCAACAAATCTACGATGGCAAGTAGATATCAAGGAATAGAACCCAAGAAGTCATAATTGGTGAATCTACACTGATGGGTTGATGTCAAAATAAGTATACAGGTGAGAAAATATTGACAAATCTACCCCATCAATACTGAGATATCTACATTGAAGAATTGATATTAACAAATAAACATCAGGCAACCCACCCTGATGGGTAGATAATGATGAATCTACACCTTCAAGATTATATCAATGAATTTACATATTTGTGTCAATATTGACAAATCTAGAGTAATTGGTCAATACAAAAGAGTCTACAGTGATGAGTCAATGTTGAAGGATATGTCCAGTTGAGTCAATATCAATGAATCTATCCTGATGAGTTGAAAATCTACATCAGAGAGCCTTTCTGCACAGAAACAGCTCTGAGTCATGGTGCTAGTGGTGAACTCCGGCCTGCAGGCAGCTTCAGGGACCAGGACAGGGCAGGAAGGGTCTTCCCCAAGGAGCCCTGCTCCCTCCAGCAGCAGGCACCTTTCAAGGCTAGCTTCTCAGAGCAGACTGGCCAATGAGAGCCTTTCTACACAAAGCCAGCCACAAGTCCCAGAGTCAGCAGAGAGCTCCGGCATGCAGGCAGTTACTGTGACCAGGGCAGGGCAGCCAGAGACTTCTCCAGGTGGCCCTGCTCCCTCTGGCCACTGGCTTTTTCCACGGGGTGATCCAAGATGGCAGACTAGAGGGTGACTTCATCTCCAGTCGCTCCAGAACCCAGGATTCAAGAAGAGGAGGAATTGAGAGACTCAGACTAAAATAGGGCCACGGAGTGAGTCTCCCCCAATGGGTGAAGCTCGACATGGGCAGCAGGCCCGGATATGGGTGACTTCTCAGAGCAGAGCAGGGCAGCAAGAATCTTCCCCAGGTAGCCCTGCCCCTCCAGTGGTAGGCTTCTCCCACACAGCCAGCTTTTCGGAGCAGACCCCTTAGTATAGCCTTTCTGCACAGAACCAGCTCTGAGTTCTGGAATCAGTGGTGCGCTCCAGCCTGCAGGCAGCATCAGGGACCAGGACAGGGCAGCCATGGATTTGCCCAAGCAGCCCTGCTCCCTCAGGCGGCAGGCTTCTCTCACGGCCAGCTTCTCAGAGCAGCCCACACAGTGAGAGCCTTTCCGCACAGAGCCAGCGCCAAGCCCTGGAACCAGTAGCGGGCTAGGGACAACTTTCTATGGAAGCACTGCATTATCAAGTTCCTCCAAGACTTCAGGCTACTGAAGGCTAGGAGGCAATACACCAGAAATCTACAGGGACGCTATAAGCCAATAGAGGAAATCTGCAATATCTCAGAGTCCCACTGATATCTGACCAATATGAGAAAACAAGGGAAGAAAATGTCCCAAACAAACCTAGATACTATATCAATAAAACCAAATGACAGCACAGCAAAAAAAGGTCAGAAAGGGAGTTCAGAATGTACATAATTAAAAACAATGAGGGAAGCAAACGAGGAGATGAAAGATCAAATGCAAGCGTTGAAGGAGGAGATGAAAGAGCAAATGCAGGCAAATAATCGAACCAATCAACAGTTAAAAGAGCAAATATGGGAAGCAAGAGATCATTTCAATAAAGAGTTAGAGATACTGAAAAAAAAAAAACAACAGAAATCCTTGAAATGATGGAAACAATAAGCCAAGTAAAAAACTCCATAGAAAGCATAACCAATAGGATAGAACACATGGAAAACAAGCTCCGACATTGAAGACAAAATATTTCATCTTTAAAACAAAGTTGACCAAACAGAAGAGATGGTAAGAAATCATGAACAGAATCTACAAGAATTATGGGATATCATGAAAAGGCAAAATTTAAGAATTATTGGGATTGAGGAAGGCTTAGAGAAACAAACCAAAGGAATGAACAATCTATTCAATGAAATAATATCAGAAAATTTCCCAAATCTGAAGAATGAAATGGAAAACCAAGTACAAGAGGCTTATAGGACTCCAAATATGCAAAATTACAACAGACCCACACCAAGGCACATTATTATGAAAAAAACTAACATACAAAATTAAGACTAAATTTTAAAGGCCGTGAGAGAAAAGAATCAAATTACATTCAGGAGGAAACCAATAAGAATATCAGCAGATTTTTCAATCCAGACCCTAAAAGCTAGAAGGACCTGGAACAACATTTACCAAGCCCTGAAAGAAAATGGATGCCAACCAAGAATCTTATACCCAGCAAAACTTACTTTCAGATTTGATGACAAAATAAGATCCTTCCATGATAAACAAAAGCTAAAGGAATTTACAAAAAGAAAGCCAGCATTACAGAAGATTCCCAGCAAAATATTCCATGAGGAAGAGATGAAAAACGATGCAAATCAGCAACGGGAGGAAGTACCATAAAGGAACAGAAAAATAAAGGAGAAACCAAATCATGTCAAAAAACAAAAATGAGTCAAATGACTGGGAATACAATCATATCACAATAATAAACCTGAGGTTAATGGTCTGAACTCATCAATCGAAAGACATAGACTGGCAGATTGGATTAAAAAAGAAAAATCCAACAATATGCTGACTCTAAGAGACTCACCTCATAGAAAGAGAAACCCATAGACTAAAGGTGAAAGGATGGGAAAAAACATACCATGCACATTGACTCAGCAAAAAAGCTGGAGTATCCATCCTCATTTCAGAGAATGTGGACTTCAAGCCAAAACTACTCAGAAGGGATAAAGAAGGACATTACTTACTGCTTAAGGGAAGCATAAATCAGCAAGACATAACAATCATAAAAATCTATGCCCCGGACATTGGCTCATCCATGTATGTAAAACAAATTCTTCTTAATTCCAGAAATCAAATAGATGACAAAACAATAATATTAGGTGATTTTAACATATCACTCTCAAAATTGGATAGATCCTCCAAACAAAAATTGAATAAAGAATCCATAGATCTCAATAACACAATCAACAATTTAGACTTAACAGATATATATAGAATATACCATCCAACAAAGAATGAATACACTTTCTTCTCAGCAGTACATGGGTCCTTCTCTAAAATAGACCATATATTATGCCACAAAGGTAATGTTAGCAAATACAAGAAGATAGAGTTACTACCTTGTATTCTATCAGATCATAATGGTCTGAAATTAGAAATAAATGACAGAATAAACACAGAAACTTCTCCAATACCTGGAGATTAAATAATATGCTAATATATGATGAATGGATAACAGAAGACATCAGGAGGGAAATAAAAAAACTATTAGAAGTAAACAAGAACAAAGACACATCATATCAAAATCTTTGGGACACTATGAAAGAAGTACTTGGAGAAAGACTTATTTCATGGGGTGCATTCAACAAAAGAAGTAGAAATCAACAAATAAATGACTTAACAGTACAGCTCAAAGCCCTAGAAAAAGAAGAGCAGACCAACGCCAAAGTAGTAGAAGACAGGAAAGAGTTAAAATCAGAGCCGAAATCAAAGAAAGTGAAACAAAAGAAACAATCAGAAAAATTAACAAAATAAAGAGTTGGTTCTTTGAAAAAATAAACAAAATTTATAAACCCTTAGCCACACTAACAAGAGAAAGAGGGAGAAAACTCAAATTACTAAAATTCGGAGTGAACAAGGAAATATCACAACAGACACGAGTAAAATACAAAACATAATTAGAAGCTATTTTGAAAATCTATACTCCAACAAAACAGAAAAACTCGAAGATATCATCAAGTTTCTAGAGACATATGAATTACCTAAACTGAACGAGAAGGATATACACAAATTAAATAAATCAATTTCAAGCAGTGAAATAGAAGAGGTCATCAAAAGCCTACCACCAAAGAAAATTCCAGGACCAGATGGGTTCTCAGCAGAGTTCTACAAAACCTTTAAAGAAGAGCTCATTCCAATACTCCTCAAAGTATTCCATAAAATAGAAGAGGAGGGAACCCTCCCAAATTCATTCTATGAAGCCAATATCACCCTGATACCTAAACCAGACAGAGACACATCGAGGAAAGAAAATTTCAGACCAATATACTTAATAAACATCGACGCAAAAATTCTTAACAAAATTTTAGCAAATCACATACAAAAATATATTAAAAAGATAGTGCACCACAATCAAGTGGGTTTTATCCCAGGGATGCAAGGTTGGTTCAACATCCAGAAATCAATAAATGTCATTCACCGTATCAATAGACTTAAAGTTAATAATCACATGATTATTTCAATAGATGCAGAAAAAGCATTTGATAAAATACAGCATCCCTTCATGCTCAAATCACTAGAAAAAACTGGGGTAGTGGGAACCTTCCTGAATATTGTATAGGCCATCCACGCTAAGCCCATGTCCAATATCATTCTAAATGGTGAAAAACTTAAAGCATTCCCCCTAAAAACTGTAAAAAGGCAGGGATGCCCTCTTTCACCACTTCTATTCAACATCATCCTTGAAAGTCTAGCCAGAGCAATTAGCCAAACCAAAGAAATTAAAGGGATAAAATTGGAAAAGAAGAACTCAAACTATCCCTATTTGCTGATGATATGATTATATACTTAGAGGAACCAGGAAATTCCACCAGAAAACTTTTGGAACTCATAAGAGAATTCAGTAAAGTAGCAGGTTACAAGATCAATGCTCATAAATCTAATGCATTTTTATACATAAGTGATGAATCTTCAGAAAGAGAAATTAGGAAAACTACCCCATTCACAATAACATTGAAAAAAATAAAATACTTGGAAGTCAATCTCACAAAACACCTGAATGTCCTCTACAATGAGAACTACAAAAACTAAAGAAAGACATTAAAGAAAACCTTCGGAGATGGAAAGGTCTCCCATGTCCTTGGATAGGCAGAATTAATATTGTCAAAATGGCCATAATACCTAAAGTGCTATACAGATTCAATGCAATTCCAATTAAAATCCCAATGATGTACCTTACAGAAATAGAGCAAGCAATCATGAAAGTCATGTGGAAGAATGAAAAACCCAGAATAGCTAAAGTAATCCTCAGTAGAAAGAGCGAAGCAGGGTGTATCGCAATACCAGATCTTCAACTCTATTACAAAGCAATAGTAAGAAAGAGGGCGTGGTATTGGTACTAAAATAGACAGGTAGATCAGTGGTACAGAATAGAGGACATGGACACACATCCAAATAAATAAAATTTTCTTATACTAGACAAAGGAGCCAAAAATATGCAATGGAGAAATGATGGCCTCTTCAACATATGGTGCTGGGAAAATTGGAAATCCATATGCAAGAGAATGAAATTAAACCCCTATCTGTCACCCTGCACAAAACTCAACTCAAAATGGATCATGACCTCAGAATCAGACCAGAGCCCCTGCATCTTATAGAAGAATCTTCACCTTGTTGTCTTAGGATCAGACTTCCTTAAAAGACTCCCATAGCACAAGAAATAAAAGCAAGGATCAACAACTGGGATATATTCAAAATAAAAAACTTTCTCTCAGCAAAGGAAACTATCAGCAATATGAAGAGAGAGCCTACAGAGTTGGAGAATATCTTTGCCACTCATACTTCCGATAGAGCACTAATTTCCAGAATATATAAGCAACTCAATAAACTCTACACCAAGAATACAAATAATCCTATCAACAAATGGTCTAAGGAAATGAACAGACACTTCACAGAATAACATGTACAAGCAATCAACAGATATATGAAAAAATGTTCAACATCTCTAGTAATAAGAGAAATGCAAATCAAAACTACCTAAGATTCCATCTCACCCCAATTAGAATGGCGATTATCAAGAACACAAGCAACAATAGGTGTTGACGAGGATGTGGGGAAAACGGTACACTCATACATTGCTGGTGGGGTTGCAAATTAGTGCAGCCACTCTGGAAAGCATTATGGAGATTCCTCAGAACGCTTGGAATGGAACCACCATTTGACCCAGCTATCCCACTCCTTGGCCTATACTGAAAGGACTTAAAATCAGCATACTACAGAGATACAGCCACATCAATGTTCATTGCTGCTCAATTCACCATAACTAGATTGTGGAACCAATCTAGATGTCCGTCAATTGATGAATGGATAAAGAAACTGTGGCATATATATACAATGGAATATTACTCTGCCATAAAGAATGAAAAAATTATGACATTTGCAGGCAAATGGATGAAATTGGAGAATATCATGCTAAGTGAGATAAGCCAATCTCAAAAAACTAAAGGACAAATGATCTCGCTGATAAGTGGATGAGGACATATAATGGTGGGTGGGAGGGATTAGCATTAGGGTTAGGGTTAGGTTTAGGATTAGGTTAAGGAAAGTTGTAAGAATGGAGGAATGAAGGACTGTATAGAGGGAAAAGAGGGTTGGGAGGGGTGGGGGGAAGAAAAAAATAACAATGAATCAAACATTACCCTATGTAAATTTACAATTATGCAAATGATATTCCTTGACTCCATGTACAAATAGAGAAACAACATTTATCCCATTTGTTTGCAATAAATAAAAGGAAATCTACACCAATTATTCAATATCAATAAGTCTATAACAAAGAGTCAATATCAGCAAATCTACCCCACAGGTCAATACTGACAAATCTACCTGGCAGAGTCAGTATTGTTGATTGTATCCCATGTGTTCAATACTGATGAAACTACATCTACTAATTGATACTGACAATTCAATATTTGATGGATCAACCCTGACAATTCAATATCAATGAATCTACACCAATAATAAATCCATTGATATGAATGAATCAACACCTATTGGTTAATGGCAATGAATCTACCCCATCCAGTTGATATCAACAAATCTAACCCACTGAATTGATATGGACAAATCTACACTGAAGAGTCAATATTGTTTAATCTACCCTGACAGGTCAATATCAAAGCGTCAAAGAATCATCAATATCAATGAATAAACATCTACAGTTGATATTGCTGAATATACCTCATCAAGTCAATATCAATGAATCTAACACAATGGGTCAGTATGGACAAATCTACAGAGACAAGTCAGTATTGATGGATATGCACTGAAGAGTCAATATTGATGAATCTATTCTGATGTGTTGATATCAAAAAATCTATTCTGATCATTCAATATTGACAAATCTATACCAAAGGGCCAATATTGATGAATCTATCATAATGGGTCAATACCAATGAATATACTCAGAAGAGTTGATATTGGAGGATCTATCCCAATGTGTCAATATTGATGAGTCTACATTGTTGAATTGATATTGTAATATCAATATCAATAAATCTATCCCAATGGCTTTGTATCATTGAATCTATGCCAATGACTGAGTATCAAGGAATCTTCTCTATCTAGTTTACGTTGACAAATTGAAGTAACAGGTTGATATCAACAAATCTGCACTAAGCATCAATATTGTTGAATCTACACTGATAGTTCAATATTGACAAATTTACCCTCTTGAGTCTATATCAACCAACCTACTGTGAAGACTCAATATTTATGAACCTATCCCAAGAGGTCAATATTGAGGAATCTACCATGATGAATTAGTATTGAATCTACCCCAATGTGTCATTATTGCTGGATCTACACCAAGTCAATTTTGACAAATCTAAGCAATCAAATTGATATCAATAAATCAAACCATCCAAGTTGATTTTGAAGAAGCTATCAAGTTGGGTCAATATGAACAAATCTACCCAGATGAATCAATATTGATGAATCTACACCAAAGGGTCTATATCAATAAATCTACCCAACAGTAGATATCAATAAATCTACCCCTACAGGTCCATATCCATGAATCTACATGATGGGTTGAACAGACAAGACTTATTATGATATTTTAATTACTGAACACTATAGGACCATAAAGTCTATTTGCTCAAAACACATTCAGTTGTTAGGAAGGAATACATTTTTCTTCATCTTTCTTGGATTAGTTTCCTAGCAATTATGATAATCTTCAAAATAGGAGACAATTTTTTTCTTTATCTAAAAGTGTCCATTGCTCTGAATATTGCAAACATACAAGTGGGTTTCTGTTTTGTTAATATGGTTTGCTAAAATTCTTTTATGTACATTCTTTTCTACTAGAAAATTACTATTTTTAGATACATTGGGGAAAATATGTCCACTATCTACTTCTGTAGATGACTTTTAATTTTGATCTTCCTCATCTCAGACAAATTTAAACCATGCGTTTTCCACTTACTGCTTGTGAAATGACTTTTTAGGCCACTTGAATGTTTTCATGAAGTCACAAACTATAAATCCATTGATGTAAGTATTATTTTAGGTAATCAGTTCCTAAAAGGTTTTTAAGAATTTTATGCTTACTAGATATTTCAAAATATGAGTCCTGTACATTATTTGTTATTATTTGTTATTATTTATTATTTGTGAAAACCCAAAACACTTACAACAGAAATATCTGATGAAATAATAATTATTAAGTACTGCTATCTTGCAAAATTTCTGCCCACAATTTTTCAGAATGGTTTCTACATGTCTGATCTCACAAGAAACATTTAATCATATTCACAAATCACCTTAATGGAAATAATAATTTCATAAAATAAGCAACAACCAACAGAGACAGTCCCTGAAATACCAAATGTGTCTTTTTATGTCTCACACTTGGACAAAAGACTGGGTAATATACTGGATCATTTAATTTGTTGAAATAATCTGAGATGAGCAGTTAGTATTCAGTGCTAAGACCATTTGTTCTCAGCCATAAAAGGCAAGTGGCAGCCTTTTGTTCTTCATTATATCAGTTCTCATTCAGAATCTTTAGGAACTGCTATCAATCATTAGGATGAGCTCACAGAAATAAACTAAAATAAGATAAATAATTGACCAGCTGCCACATATTTATTTAATTGAACTAGGTGAGTATTAGTAAGTACAATACAGAGGATTTAATTGTGTTTTTATAATTGGGTAAAATAATATATTTTCTCCATTTTATTCTGAATGGTGACAGTATATACTGAATATTTTTTTTATTGTCAGTCTTTTCCATACTAAATTGGAAAAAGAATTTAAAACAGATGGGCTTTAATTACCATATGTTAGACGGTATGATATTTTAAAAATTGAACTTTTAATTAAAAAAAACACGCAGTTTAATGAACATAAAGTTTTAGAAAGAGTTAATGTTTCCTCTGTTAATATCCATAGAGAATTCATTTAGGATTAACAGAAAAGAATTGACTACTCACCTTGCAACACATCATATGATACTTTCACTATATCCTTTGTAGCTTTGAAACTTAGATATTTTTATCTTTTCCCCACCTTTTCACTGACTTTCCCCCTGATCTTCTTTTCTTTTCTTTTTTTTTTTTTTTTTTTTTTGGGGCCATGGTGGTGGCTGTATCTCCTTGAAGAGACTGCATGGGTTGGCCTGATCTTCTTTTTCCTAACTTTCTCCTCTCTGATTTTCTCTTCCTTGATCTTTGCCTTCCTAAACTCTCCTCCCTATACTCATTTTCTCTGAATCACCCCTGTAAGAGCCTCCTGCTCCTGCTGATAGGGAGAATCACAGACTTTAGGACAGGAGTGCCCTGTTTCTCCCTTCCTAGCAAAGCAATAAATCATCTTTTTTTACTTTTGCTCAAAACTGTGCCCTCAATATTAGATTGGAATCTGAAATAAGGACTGTGCTTTTGGCAATAAATTTGGCACCCTAGATGGGACCTGAGAGCAGCCCTTTCTCCAGCTTTCTTGATCAGTCTTGGCCTTCAATTGACTCCCACATCCATGATGATAAAACAAGATTACTGGTGAGTTTGTTCAGAGCAGACTGCTAAAGAAATTTGGTGATGGTGTGAGTTTGCCTCAGAACAAACAAAAAGAGCTCTTCTGTGAGTAGAGAGTGAACTTAAGGACTGTCCCAAGAGTTTTTGAAGCAATTTTAGCTTTGGGTACTTTCTACCTTCTTTACCTGAACTGCAGAAGTTGCTCTAGGAGCTGCTTTACTTTGAGAAAAAGGAAACTGAATACAAGAAATTGTGACACCCTTTGCCATTTTGTCTTGGCCTTGGCCATTTGGTGTGCACAACAAGACCCTTGATTTCATACACCTAATTCTTCTTTGTGGAAACATCTGATTGCTTCTTCTTAGGACATCTGTGACTCCAGTTGTGTGGGAGTCATGATTCAGTGAGACCTAAGAACCTAGAGATATGTACTTCTTATCTGTTCTAGGTTCTCATCTGTTGTCCTTGGTCTTTGGAATTCCTTCTGGTTTTCTGTTTATTCATATATACTAATGACCCTTTTGAGATATGGCTTGTACTTCACTGGTTCTATGGGTTAGGCTCTTGGGAAGGATCTTCCTTGGTCAATTTAATAGTTTCCATCTGTTAGTCATGGATTTGAGATTTCTCTCTAGTTGTTTCTCTCTGTTTCTTTTTTTGTACAATATTGTAGTTGGAATTGGTCTGGTGGAGATAAAGTGAGTTGAAAATAGGGCCACCTTCAAATCTATGACAATGTTTTTTACTGTAATAATCTGACTTTTAAAAAGCTTCCTGGATTGTCATGCAGTCTTTCAGTTGGAGCTGATCTGTCCAAGTTAAAGTAAATGAAAGAAATTTGTACATGCAGGTTTGTCTGTTTAAAAGATTTCCATATGTTAGCCCTAGTTCTGGTGATCCTCTCTTGTCTGTACATATAGGTACAAGTGTGATTAGAGAAAGATAGGTTACTGTAGCAAAATATGGAATTTGATCCTATAGGGATAAGCCTGTCTAAGAGAAAGAGTGTTTATTGTTAAACAATATGTACTTTAAATGGTTTTTCTGGATTATTATATGCTATTGACATTGAAGTTGGTCTGCCAGGGTTAAAGTATATGAAAGTAATTCTTTATGTACAGGCATTTGTGCAGTGGCATAAAAAGGGTCTGAAGCATTAAGAACTAAGTTGAAGATGCCAAATCTCAGTTTGGCCCCAGGAAGATGCAGATCATCTCATTGAAGTCAATCACACTAAACCTAAGTTGGTTGGGTTCCAGAAAATCTGCCTAGGCTGTAAAAAAATGGTGAAAGAGAATATGGCCTCTGCCTGCCTTCTAGCACCTTTTCTCATGGAGGGTGGAGGTTGCTGTCCATAAAGAATGTGGCACTGCATTCCAGAGCTCTCAGTTTCTGAACTGGTTTCAGAAATGTTCTACCATTTTAAGATCTAACAGGGGACCCCATTTTTCCATGAAATATTAATTACTGGGGAAAAGCAATTCTTGATATAACAGCTTCTCATCCAACTAAATGCCTGAAGAGAGTTGCAGAATCAATAACTGGTTAAACAAACAACTGTTACTTAGTTTATAACAATAGAGTAGACACCCTAAATATATGTGACATGGTATATATATATGCATCTGAGAACTCTATCTCTCTAAGCCTTGTCTTGGTTTTCTGTAAAAATTTATAAAATGAAAGTTTATACAAGCTTACTGGCAAGATAGCAATAAGTGCTCTCTTTGATACATTGTGTCTGACATAGAAAGGCCACATTCTCATATGAAGACCTGTCTTATATCTGCTTGCTTTGACTAAGTCAATTTTTGATCTTTATCATTGTTTTATAAATGTATAAGAGATTTAAGGCTATATTTTGATTTTTGTTAACCCTTGAAGACCTGTGATTAGTGTCATCATACACTCTGTATTCTAAATTCTACCTTAATAGTTAAACTTAGTCAAATGTAAAATGTCTTCTCTTCAGAGATCACTTTGCCATGTTGGTATTTTCCAAAGTACAATTAGGTGTAGCAAAAGACTCACATATGTATGGAAATAACAAATTTGATTAATATTTATTGGTGCATTTGATGTTTTATAGCTAAAGTAACCTGCTGTTAATAAGTTATATGCCCAATTTTATATGACTCTTCACACTGGAATTGGAATTTAAATGCATTTTTGGAAGGTACTACAGAGAGCCTAATCTGTTTAAAGGTGACATTGTAAAACATGAAAGGATTCTGCCACTTCTTATGCAAAAATAAAGTTAAAAGCTGTCTTAGTCTGTCTTTCATTTATGTTTACAGATGTAATGTTGTATTGTGCTAGTTGTGAAGAGAGTCTTATCTTACTGGAGATAAGACTGTACCTCCCACTTACTCCATGTTAGAAGGTTTCCAAAATAGTCTAGATGTCAACTTATTTAAAGTTGTGTTGAAAAGATTGATTTTTTGGTACAGGGTATTTTTATCTCAGACAGGGAATAAAATATGTACCTGAAGGTTCAAAAGTATAAAAGTCATTTTTCTTTGTTCATAGTCATCAAAAAACTGAAGTTTTTTGGCTCTGTTAATTTCATTTTGTATTTTCCATGTGATCTATAGAGTATAAAATGCTTACTTCCAGTAGTAATACTAAACCCAATTAAATTAAAGAGGTATCTGTACAATTATATATACTGAAGTTATAACATTTTACTCTCTCTTTAAACAGGTGAAACTGTCTTTCCTGGTGTTTAAATTCAAAAACATGGTGAACAATGCAAAAAAGTGAAAGGGTCACAGAAAAAGCAGCCATATTTTGGCTTTTCAATCTAAAGTCATCCAGGATTCAAAGAATGACAGGACACCTCTCTGGGCCCTGCACCTCTGGTGAGTCACCTGATCTGCTGATAAGGGAGATTGAGTGAATCCTAGAGAATAGGAAGCTAACCAGTACACATTTTACTAAGAGATGGGTAAATGGCAATGGAAATAACCCTGATGCATCCAAGAGAAATCAAAAATCATCAGCCAGGCCTAGACCCATCATGAAAGTTGGTACATCTTGTACAGAAAAACTAAAGAAGCCAGGATGATTGGCACCTTGTCCCCAAGAGTGATCTCTGAGGAATCTCAGCTGACATTTAAGAGAAGATAGGACAAATTCAGTTTTCACCAACATTTTCTCAAACACCTGGTAGGTGAGTAAAGCATGAGCACAGTCCTAAATGGATATTTGAAAGGATAAGCAATGGTTTTTAATATAACTTAAAAGGTACACTTGTGTGAGCCCTAACAAAAGTAAGAAAATAGGTTATCATGGAAATGTTCTTATGCAAGAGTGCCTAAAAATAATGACAAGAGTTGCAAATTTCTCCTGAGTTAATTTCAGTCTGATTTCATAGATCTACAATTCTTCCTAACCTCCTACATTGATGAACTTGATCTGGTTTTCACAGATAAGTTTATGAGTTACAGTCCACATGGTTTTCAGAGACTGAGTGAAATACTAATTTTTTGTGCTTATTATTTACAAATTAATGATTTACTGCCCTGTTTATTGTGAACTTAGCACAAATCCTGCCTTATGTATGCCTTGTTTAATTATATGCCATCTGCCACTGTGGAACTCTGGAATGCTTTGATGCTGATTGCTCTTAACTGTTCATATCCCACTTGATAGAGAACAAGGACTTTGGGATACTTCCCCTAATTTCCCTGCTTTCAGGAGAAACTACATTGGAGATTTTGTTGTCCACTTTCCATACAAATACAAGCTAGAAATTCACAGTGGGTCAATGTAACAGAGGATCACCTGATGCTTTGAGTATATCCCTTGTCACTTTAAAAATTATATATATATTTCTCTTTTCTAACCATTTCCCTGAACTTCTATCTAATCTTCTTTTCACTAAACTTTCCCCCAATCTTAACCCTAAACTTCTCCTCCCTCATCTTCTTTTCCTTCATTTTCTCCTTCCTGAACTTATTTTCTCTCAATCACTTTTATAAAAACCCCCAGTTCCTGATTATGGGCAAAATCACAGTCATTGGAACAGGTGTCCTCACAATTTTCCTTTGCTAGCAAGACAATATCCAATCTTTTTTCTTTTCTGAAAATTATCCTCATTGTTTGATTAGCATCAGGGACAAGGCCTGAAATTCTAGCAACAACCTCACTCCCACTGAAGCCATCACTAGTCTCATATTTTATTCAATAAGCAAATTAACAGCAACAAATTATGGGTACATAAGAGAGATTTTGAATAAGTTTCTGAATATTAGTTTTTACTACAATTTTAAATGGATATTTGAGAAAAATTTGTGATTTCTATCACAAAATATAACCATAACACCTCTGTATATAAAAAGGGGAGAGAGAGTACTATTTTACAATATTTCATGGTATTTCCTTCCATGACACATGCTCTAACCTACCCATCTTCTTAAAAATTGGAAGCAATAAAATACATGTAGAAAAAAGCAATTTATTTGAGGAGGTTATTGTTTTTATTTTAGTCAGTTTATCCTCAGATACATAAGTTAGAAAAAAGGAATGAAAAGGAGCATCTCAGATAAATAGGGAAGTCAGTAGAGGAGAGGTAGGGCATCAAGATGGAGGTAGGGTGGAAAAGGGAAAGAACTGAGCAATACTATTGAAAAAAATATACTGTATAAATTGTGAAGAAACCATTGTGAATTCCATATTTATGTATAATCATAATGCACCAATGAAAAAAAATATAAGTAGATAAAAGTAAGAGAAGAAGAGTAGAGGGAGGGGCACAGGGTAAGGGAGGTAAAGAGTACAAGGAAAGTACTAGGGAAAGAATTAAAGTAAATAATAATACATGCATGGAGGAATATGTCACAATGAGAATCACTGCTATGTAAAATTATAATGTAATGACATTACAACAAACTAAAATATTAAAATTTTATTTATTTTGTGTATTGCAATTCCAGAAAATAATAGCTATATTGTTGCAGCCAGATGACAGATTCATGATTGTTAATGTTTATAGGACATTACTATTTCAGATTGAGAGTTTAAATTTTAAGAAGTACACTATGACCCCTGTACTGCTTATTTTAGTATAAAGTTTTATTGTATTACTTGTTTTTAGCACTTTTGAGATCGACATTCTACCTTTACATTCATAACTGTTTCCAAACCCATAATAAAAATAACCATGTCAGAAATTCTTGTATATTGGGGTAGCCAAGAACAGAAGTCCTGAGATGAAAATGTGACTTCCATTCATTTCATACATAGGGATCACAATTTCCAAGTCTTTTTGCAAGTGTGTAGGATTTCAAAACATAAGTAAGCTCAGAACTTTACTCTCTCCCTTCTCAGATTCTAGCACTTCTTTAAGCTGTTTCATTTTGGCAAGTTAATCTCTCTATGGCTCCATTTGTTTATGCAAATAATATTTGAGAATTAAACTAAATAACATTGTAGACCTTTACACAATGGCACCTGGTAAGTTTTCAGTAAATATCAGCTATCATCTTTAGTTGAAAACATGATATCTAATTCAGAGACCTGAATAAAATGTAAATATTAAAAAAATGCATCCCACAGGAATTTTAGTTTTTCTTCTGTTACCTAGATTTCATCAAGAAGTAAGATTTTTGTCTTCTAAATATTTAAGTCTCAGATCCATCATGAGAATTAAAGCTGTCCATAAAATCAATTACCTGCATTAATGGCATGATGGAAATTCAGTAGAAATTTTCAAAAAGCAGATTTAGTGATGATTTTTCAAAAGGCATCTACCATTGATGTTCACAGAGATGAAAGATGATTTTGTCAGCTATAATCTTCCTGTTTTTGTCTTTGCTACCTTAGTTTAAACTCTGTTTTAGGCCATGGATTTTCAGAAATTTGTCAGAATATAGGAGGGAAAACTTAATAAAATCATAAAAAGTAAAATTTATAATGATCTACACTTGTAAATATTAGAAAATCTTACAACTATGAAACTGAACATGATATGATAAATTTCAATTATCATGGCAAATGATATAAATTTATCTAAGCTCAAGATATTTTAGAACATCTAATATAATATATATTTGTAAACAATTTAATATAACTTGGTAATTCCAACCACTTAAGACTTTAAAAAGTAAGCAAGTTGGAAATAACTTATGAATTTTTATAACCACAATAAATTTAAGGTAGGTGTTTGATGCAAATGTATAACATAGAGAAGACTAAAATAGTTATGCTAAAAAATTAAAAACAAAACTTATATAAACAGAAGCGTGAGGTTGAAATAGTTACTCAAATATTTCAAAGGCCGTCTTGATTCTCAGTATCCAACCATGTTACAAAATACTCTTCTAGTCACTGCAGATGAACACCAGAGACATTCTCTCACCATGGTTATTTGCTAATGTCCTATTATAACAAATCCAGGTGTTCTTATAAAATTTAATAAATAAAATATCAATAATTTCATTTTGTTTTTGTCTTTCTAGAAATAATAATTTAAATATGAAACAGAGATAAAACTAATGGATATGTGAACAGCAAGTCCTGTGAATGAAATGGGAGAAGGCAACATCAATTCCATAACATTTTTTTGTCTTGGGTCAGCCCACAGTTAACTACATGGCCACTTCAAGGTATGAAGTGCTACTTTTCCTGTATTTGCTTGACTTCACAACTATAATAAGGTCTATGAAAAAAAGGAAAGATTCAATCAAATTTTTTGCCATAATTTTTGAAACATTTTATTCTGATTTTGTTTCAACACCTTTGAAACACACACCTAACAAAAATACTCATACGCCTCTTTTTTCTCCAATAGAACTTTGGATTAAAATCCTTGAAATTCATGTGCCAATATTAGAAACTCTTTAGTCACTTATTTTGTTTTCAGCAGTGATTATAAAAGGTTTAAAGTATCAAACCAATTTGTCTGAAGGATAATTTTAGAAATATGGGTATCAAATAGAGTGGTAAGTTCTCTAGGAATCTGCCTCCTCTGCATCCCTTTTCTAATGGATTGTTGCTTGTTTTACACATTGAGGTTTTAGACCTCACTTTTTTTTAACTTACTAAGGCATACCTTAACTGAGGTAAATTTCATAACATTTTGATTAAGTTTGAATAATTAGTTTATACTATTTGTATTTTTAACTAAATGGTTTTACATATATGAATAAAATGAATATTATAAAATATTCAGTTTTCTAAATTGTCTCCAGTTTTGATTTGATATCTATGAAATGTGTCAATGGACATCAAATTTAGATTTTGGTTGGTAACTAGTTTTTCAAGTCATATTACTACATGAAACTGGAGAATGTATAAATAAAGAATATTCATATTCTTAATCTGAATCTCACACCTATTTTTGGCAACTTTACCCCAACTCAAGTTTTTATTTTACTGTTAAAGAGTAAGCTTTCGTCACACACTCTTCAGATTTTTATTTTCCTTTGCTTCCCACTACCACCAAAAAACCTGGGCAAAGTACTGAAATCAGATAACTATAATCCAAACAGTTTTTCTTCTAATAAAGGAGAGGATAGTCACACATCTCTATAGCCCCATCAGATAATGAGTGTATCCTCAATGCTTTTATAATATTCCAGAAAAAAAATTCATTTCTTACAGCAGTTCAGTCTTTCAATGCTGTCGGAACATGATGTGATTCATTTTTACCTTCATTCACCCATGCTGCAGGGGCAGTGTACATGTGTGCTAGTGGGCTCCATCAATATCATTGGGCTGTCATGAAAAGCCACAGATGGGATGAAACTGAAATTTATTTGTGCCAATTCCCGAGTCTCTATATCAAGATGTCTCCAGGAATGGTTTCCTTTGAAGCCCACACTTTGACATTTATATTGCCATCTTTTGACTATTTTCATGACTTTTTTTCTATTCTTTTGTATCCTTACTGCTACTTTTTACAAGGAGAAAAATTTAATTGGTTTAGGCTTTATACCAATTAACTGAATTAGTATTAACTATGAATTTAAGAACCATATATTGAACTGGGGATATAGGTCAACTGGTAGAGTATTTACCTCACATGCACAAGGCCCTGGTTTCAATCTCCAGCACCACATAAAATAAAAATTAAAATTAAAAAGGAACCATATATTTAAATAAAGTCACCAGGCACCAGGCATTTGGAACATCAATATGTGAGATTTGGAGGGAGGATATAATTGAGCTGGTAATATATACTAGTGGACTACTGAAAACAGACTCCCAGAAAGGGAATACTGGATGAAGCGATGTGAACATGCAACATTTTAATGGATACAGGCAGGCAGCATCACAGATGGGCTGCTGAAATTTAATTAGCACAAGAAATCTCTGACTGTAGCAGCTTCTCTCAGCCAGGATTCTCTTGGTTTTGACATTTAAAAAGTTATTTTTCTTGTTTAATCTCTTGTCCATGAGGTAAATAATATTACTTCGTTCCATTTTTTAAAATTTCCCAACTGAAAAACTGAGTTATTTCTCAGTTGATTTATGAGTCATATAGATTATTTTCTTCCCTTAGTCATACTTAGATTTTGGCACCAAAATTGTGCTTTCTTGCACCAAGTAATCTTGAAACATTTGCCCTAATGTAGAAACTGGGTTGGCCTGTTATTGAAGACTTTCCTTACCATGAAAGAAGGGCAAACAATAGTGTCTCAATTCAAATGGACCTCCTGGGATGTTTTTGCTAGGCTCTCTTTTTAAAATGGAGAAGAAATATTATTTCTCTAGATAAGTATCTCCTATATCAAGAGTAAACCAGACTTTGAGAATCTTAGAAGAAATTTCATACAGTTCTATCCTGGGCATTTGTTAATCTGATATATGATGCTGAGAAACCATTTGATACCTAGAAGCCTGTGTTTTCTTATCTCTACTATTGGATGCTTTTAGAGGACTCATTTGGATCAAGGTTTCATGGAAGAATTGATATAAGTTGCTCCCACAACTGTCAAAACACCTTTAAGATACTGTGTAGATAGTGCTTAGCCATTTTCTGACATATCACCACTTCTTTATTTCAAAACTTTATAACCTTTTCATCAGGGTCCTCATATCATCCACATGCCCAGACACAATATGCCAACTCTTGTTTGTCTGAAATCCAGATTCAATTTCTTTGATATTTTATGGTACTTCCAATAATTGTATGTTCCTCCTTGGCCTCCATTTGCTCTATGCCCTCAATAAAATAATTCTGCTGCATGATTCTACAGTGCATGTCCCACTTTGTATTGAAAACAGGGCTTGGTGGTCCTTTACATTCCTCTAGACCAGTCTGTTTTATAATTAATAAACCTTGATTTATCTCCCCACATATTTAACATCAACCTATATTTTGATATGTAAAGGTATGTTGTGATAAATTTTAGCTGGTGTTTGCCAGTTTGAGGTAAACTGAATCAGGATTCCCTGGACTCTGAAATGGGAATCCCAAGATGATACAGTTATATGAGAAAGTTCTCTTTGTGTTGTGCTATGTAATACACAGGAGTGGATTATATATATATATAGATAGATATATATATATATCTATCTATATATATATATCACGTATCCTGCTTTTTTGAATTATTGTCACTTTTAAATTCTGATGAGAATAAGAAGTATTGCAAGAGTTTTGGGATCGGTGTATCTATTTTGGTTTTGGAATCAGATACAGCTTATCCTGAGTCCCAGTGCACCTACTTATTAATTGTGGGAATACATTTACGGGAGGAAACATATATTACATCTTGGCCAATAGGTCTAACCTCAAATTGCCAAATAAATTTGCATTTTATGTATTTAAAAAA
>NW_025920301.1:0-54105 GCF_902686445.1 Sciurus carolinensis | reverse complement strand
ATTCTTTTCTACTAGAAAATTGCTATTTTCAGATACATTGGGGAAAATATGTCCACATTCTACTTCTATAGATGACTTTTAATTTTGATCTTCCTCATCTCAGATAAATTTACACCATATGTTTTCCACATATTGCTTGTGAAATGACTTTTTACGTCACTTGAATGTTTTCATGAAGTCACTAACTATAAATCCATTGATGTAAGTATTATTTTAGGTAATCAGTTCCTAAAAGGTTTTAAGAAGTATATGCTTACTAGATATTTCAAAATGAGTCATGTACATTATTTGTTATTATTACTTATTATTTATTTTTTATGAAAACCCAAAACACATAAAACACAAATATCTGATGAAATAATAATTATTAAGTACTGCTATCTTGCAAAATTTCTGCCCCAAATTTTTCAGAATGTTTTCTACATGTCTGATCTCATAAGAAACATTTAATCATATTCACAAATCATCTTAATGGAAATAATAATTTCATAAAATAAGCAACAACCAACAGAGACAGTCCCTGAAATACCAAATGTGTCTTTTTATGTCTCACACTTGGACAAAAGACTGGGTAATATACTGGATCTTTTAATTTGTTGAAATAATCTGAGACCAGCAGTTAGTATTCAGTGCTAAGACCATTTGTTCTCAGCCATAAAAGGCAAGTGGCAGCCTTTGGTTCTTCATTATATCAGTTCTTATTCAGACTCTTTAGGAACTGCTCTCAGTCATTAGGATGAGCTCATAGAAAAAAACTAAAATGTGATAAATAATTGACCAGCTGCCACATATTTATTTAATTGAACTAGGTGAGTATTAGTAAGTACAATGCAGAGGATTTAATTGTGTTTTTCTAATTGGGTAAAATAATATATTTTCTCCATTTTATGCTGAATGGTGATCGTATATCCTGAATTTTTTTTTTTTTTATTGTCTGTCTTTTCCATACTAAATTGGAAAAAGAATTTAAAAGAGATGGGCTTTAATTACCATATGTGCCCTCAATATTAGATTGGCATCTGAAATAAGGACTGTGCTTTTGGCAATAAATTTGGCACCCTAGATGGGACCTGAGAGCAGCCCTTGCTCCTGCTTTCTTGATTAGTCTTGGCATTCAATTGACTCCCACATCCATGATGAGAATACAAGATTACCGGTGAGTTTATTGAGAGCAGACTGCTAAAGACATTTGGTGATGGTGTGAGTTTGCCTCAGACCGAACAAGAGGAGCTCTTCTGTGAGTAGAGGGTGAACTTAAGGACTGTCCCAAGAGCTGGTGAAGCAATTTTAGCTTTGGGTACTTCATACCTTCTTTCCCTGAACTGCAGAAGTTGCTCAATGAGCTGCTTTACTTTGAGAAAAAGGAAACTGAATACAAGAAATTGTGACACCTTTTGCCATTTGGTCTTGGCCTTGGCCATTTGGTGTGCAAACTGAGACCCTTGATTTGATACACCTAATTCTTCCTTGTGGGAACATTTGATTGCTTCTTCTTGGGACAACTGTGACTCCAGATGTGTGGGAGTCATGATTCAGTGAGACTTAAGAACCTAGAGATATGTACTTCCTTCTTATCTGTTCTAGGTTCTCATGTGTTGGACTTGGTCTTTGGAATTACTTCTGATTTTCTGTTTATTTGTATATACTAATGACCCTTTTGAGATATGGCTTGTACTTCACTGGTTCTATGGGTTAGTCTCTTGGGAAAGATCTTCCCTGGTCAATTTAACAGTTTCCATCTGTTAGTCACGGATTTGAGATTACTCTCTAGTTGTTTCTCTATGTTTCTTTTTTTGTACAATATTGTAGTTGGAATTGGTCTGGTGGAGATAAAGTGAGTTGAAAATAGGGCCAACTTTAAATCTATGACAATGGTTTTTATTGTAATAATCTGACTTTTAAAAAGTTTCCTGGATTGTCATACAATCTTTCAGTTGGAGCTGATCTGTCCAAGTTAAAGTAAATGAAAGAAATTTGTACATGCAGGTTTGTCTGTTTAAAAGATTCCCATATGTTAGCCCTAGTTCTGGTGATCCTTTCTTGTCTGTACATATAGGTACAAGTGTGATTAGAGAAAGATAGGTTACTGTAACAAAATCTGGAATTTGATCCTATAGGGATAAGCCTGTCTAAGAGAAAGAGTGTTTACTGTTAAACAATACGTACTTTAAATGGTTTTTCTGGATTATTATATGCTATTGACATTGAAGTTGGTCTGCCAGTGTTAAAATATATGAAAGTGATTCTTTATGTACAGGCATTTGTGCAGTTGCATAAAAGGGGTCTGAAGTATCAAGAACTATGTTAAAGATGCCAAATCTCAATTTGGCCCCAGTAAGATACAGATCATCTCATTAAAGTCAAGCACACTAAACGTAAGTTGATGGGGTTCCAGAAAATATGCCTAGGCTGTAAAAAAATGGTCAAAGAGAACATGGCCTCTGCATGCCTTCTAGCACCATTTCTCATGGAGGGTGGAGGTTGCTGTCCACAAAGAATGTGGCACTACATTCCAGAGCTTTCAGTTTCTGAACTGGTGACAGAAGTGTTCTACCCTTTTAAGATCTAACAGGGGACCCCATTTTGTCAGGAATTACTGGGGAAAAGCAATTCTTGCTACAACAGTTTCTCATCCAACTAAATGCTTGGAGAGAGTTGCAGAATCAATAACTGGTTAAACAAACAACTATTACTTAGTTTATTACAATAGAGTAGACACCCTAAATGTATGTGACATGGTATATACATGAATCTGATAACTCTATCTCTCTAAGCCTTGTCTTAGTTTTCTGTAAAAATTTATAAAATGAAATTTTATATAAGCTTACTGGCAAGATACCAATAAGTGCTCTCTTTGATACATTGTATCTGACATAGAAAGGCCACATTCTCATATGAAGACCTGTCTTATATCTGCTTGCTTTGACTAAGTCAATTTTTGATCTTTAACATTGTTTTATAAATGTATAAGAGATTTAAGGCTATATTTTGATTTTTTTTAACCCATGAAGACCTATGATTAGTGTCATCATACACTCTGTATTCTAAATTCTACCTTAATAGTAAAACTTAGTCAAATGTAAAATGTCTAATCTTCAGAGATCACTTTGCCATGTTGATATTTTCCAAAGTACAATTAGGTGTAGCAAAAGACTCACATTTGTATGGAAATAACAACTTTGATTGATATTTATTGGTGCATTTGATGGTTTATAGCTAAAGTAACCTGTTGTTAATAAGTTATATGCCCAATTTTATATGACTCTTCACACTGGAATTGGAATTTAATGCATTTTTGGAAGGCACTACAGAGAGCCTGATCTGTTTAAAGGTGACATTGTAAAGCATGAAAGGATTCTGCCACTTTTTATGCAAAAATAAAGTTAAAAGCTGTCTTAGTCTGTCTTTGATTTATGTTTACAGATGTAATGTTGTATTGTGTTAGTTGTGAAGAGAGTCTTATCTTACCAGAGATAAGACTGTACCTCCCACTTACTCCATGTTAGAAGGTTTCCAAAATAGTCTAGATGTCACCTTATTTAAAGTTGTGTTCAAAAGATTGATTTTTTGGTAAAGGGTATTTTTATCTCAGACAGGGAATAAAATATATACCAAAAGGTTCAAAAGTATAAAAGTAATTTTTCTTTGTTCATAGCAATCAAAAAACTGAAGTTTTTTTTGCTCTGTTAATTTCATTTTGTATTTTCAATGTGATCTATAGAGTATAAAATGCTTACTTCCAGTAGTAATACTAACCCAAATTAAATTAAAGAGGTATTTGTACAATTATATATACCGAAGTTATAACATTTTACTCTCTCTTTAAACAGGTGAAACTGCCTTTCCTGTTGTTTACATTCAAAAGCATGGTAACCAATGCAAAAAAGTGAAAGGGTCACAAAAAAGGAGTCATATTTTGGCTTTTCAATTTAAAGTCATCCAGGATTCAAAGAATGACAGGACACCTCTCTGGGTCATGCACCTCTGGTGAGTCACCTGATCTGCTGATAAGGGAGATTGAGTGGACCCTACAGAATAGGAAGTTAACCAGTACACATTTTACTAAGAGATGGGTCAATGGCAATGGAGATAACCCTGATGCATCCAAGAGAAATAAAAAATGGTCAGCCAGGCCTGGACCCATCCTGAAAGTGGTACATCTTGTACAGAAAAATTAAAGAAGGCAGGATGATTGGCACCTTGTTCCCAAGAGTGATCTCTGAGGAATCTCAGCTGACATTTAAGAGTAGTTAGGACAAATTCAGTTTTGACCAACTTTTTCTCAAACACCTGGCAGGTGAGTAAAGCCTGAGCACAGTCCTAAATGGATATTTAAAAGGATAAGCAATGTTTTTTAATATAACTTAAAAGGTACACTTGTGTGAGCCCTACCAAAAGTAAGAAAATAGGTTATGGAAATGTTCTTATGCAAGAGTGCCTAATAATAATGACAAGAGATGCAAATTTCTCCTGAGTTAATTTCAGTCTGATTTCATAGACCTACAATTCTTCCTAACCTCCTACATTGATGAGCTTGATCTGGTTTTCACTGATAAGTTTATGAGTTATAGTTCACATGGTTTACAGAGACTGAGTGAAATACTAATTTTTTGTGCTTATTATTTACAAATTAATGATTTACTGCCCTGTTTATTGTGAACTTAGCACAAATCCTGCTTTATGTATGCCTTGTTTATTCATATGTGACCTGCCACTGTGGAACTCTGGAAAACTCTGATGTTGATTGCTCTTAACTCTTCATGTCCCACTTGATAGAGAACAAGGACTTTGGGATACTTCCTCTAATTTTCTCTGCCTTCAGGAGAAACTACATTGGAGATTTTGTTGCCCACTTTCATACAAATACAAGTTAGAAATTCACAGTGGGTCAATGTAACAGAGGATCACTTGATGCTTTGAGTATATCCCTTGTCACTTTAAAAATTATATATATTTTTCTTTTTTCTAACCATTTCCCTGAACTTCTCCCTAATCTTCTTTTCTCTAAACTTTCCCCTAATCTTAACCCTAAACTTCTCCTATGTCATCTTCTTTTCCTTCATTTTCTCCTTCTAGAACTTATTTTCTCTCAATCACTTTTATAAAAACTCCCAGTTCCTGATTATGGGCAAAAATCACAGTCATTGGAACAAGTGTCCTCACAATTTTCCTTTGCTAGCTAGACAATATCCAATCTTTTTCCTTTTCTGAAAATTGTCCTCATTGTTTTATTGGCATCAGGGACAAGGACTGAAATTCTGGCAACAACCTCACTCCCACTGAAGCCATCACTAGTCTCATATTTCATTCATTCAATAAGCAAATTAAAAGCAACAAATTATGGGTACATAAGAAAGATTTTGAATAAGCTTCTGATTATTAGTTTTTACTACAATTTTAAATGGATATTTGATAAAAATTTGTGATTTCTATCACAAAATATTACCATAACACCTCTGTATATAAAAAGGGGAGAGAGAGTACTATTTTACAATATTTCATGTTATTTCCTTCCATGACATATGCTCTAACCTACCCAACTTCTAAAAAATTGGAAGCAATAAACTACATGTAGAAAATAATAATTTATTTGAGGAGGTTATTGTTTTTATTTTAGTCAGTTTATCCTCAGATACATAAGTTAGAAAAAAGGAATGAAAAGGGAGCATCTCAGATAAATAGGGAAGTCAGTAGAGGAGAGGTAGGGCATCAAGATGGAGGTAGGATGGACAAGGAAAAGAACTGAGCAAGATAATTGACAAAATATACTGTATAAATTGTGAAGAAACCATTGTGAATTCCATATTTATGTATAATTATAATGTACCAAAGAAAAAAAATATAAATAGATTAAAGTAATAGAAGAAGAGTAGAGGAAGGGGAACAGGGCAAGGGAGATAAAGAGTATACAGAAAGTACTAGGGAATGAATTAAAGTAAATAATAATACATGCATGGAGGAATATGTCACAATGAGAACCACTGCTATGTAAAATTATAATGTAATGACATTACATAAAACTAAAATATTAAAATTTTATTTATTTTGTGTATTGCAATTCCAAATAATAATAGCTATACTGTTGCAGCCAGATGACAGATTCATGATTGTTAATGTTTATAGGATACTACTATTTCAGATTGAGAGTTTAAATTTTAAGAAGTACACTATGACCCCTGTACTGCTTATTTTAGTATAAAGCTTTATTGTAATACTTGTTTTTAGCACTTTTAAGATAGACATTCTACCTTTACATCCATAACTGTTCACGATTTTTCTCTCCCAAACCTGTAATAAAAATAAACATGTCAGAAATTCTTGTGTATTGGGGTAGCCAAGAACAGAAGTCCTAAGATGAAAATGTGACTTCCATTCATTTGGTACATAGGGATCACAATTTTCAAGTTTTTTTGCAAGTGTGTAGGATTTCAGAACATAAGTAAGCTCAAAACTCTACTCTCTCCCTTCTCAGATTCTATCACTTCTTCTTTAAGCTCTTTCATTTTGGCAAGTTAATCTCTCTATGGCTCCATTTGTTTATGCATGTAATATTTGAGAATTAAACTAAACAACATTGTAGACCTTTACATAAAGGCACCTGGTAGGTTTTCAGTAAATATCAGCTATCATTTTTAGTTGAAAACATGATGTCTAATTCAGAGACCTGAATAAAATGTAAATATAAAAAAAAAGTTTCCCAAAGAAATTTTAGTTTTTCTTCTGTTACCTAGATTTCATCAAGAAGTAAGATTTTTGTCAATCTAAATTTTGTCTTCTAAATATTTAAGTCTCAGATCCATCATGAGAATTAAAGCTGTCCATAAAATCAATTACCTGTATTAATGGCATGATGGAAATTCAGTACAAATTTTCAAAAATCAGATTTAGTGATGATTTTTCAAAAGGTAGCTACCATCGACATTCACAGAGATGAAAGATGATTTTGTCAGCTATATTCTTCCTGTTTTTGTCTTTGCTACTTTAGTTTAAGCTCTGTTTTAGGCCTTGGATTTTCAGAATTTGGCAGAATATAGGAAGGAAAAGTTAATAAAATCAAAAAAAGTAAAATTTAAAATGATATACACTTGTAAATATTAGAAAATCTTACAACCATGAAGCTGAACATGATATGATAAATTTCATTTATCATGGTAAACGATATAAATTTATCTAAGCTGAAGATATTTTAGAAGATCTACTTTAATATATATTTAATATACTACTTTAATATATATTTGTAAACAATTTAATATAACTTGGTAATTCCAACCATTTAAGACTTTAAAAAGTAAGCAAGTTGGAAATAACTTATGAATTTTTATAACCACAATAAATTTAAGTTAGGTGTTTGATCCAAATGTATAACATAGAGAAGACTAAAATAGTTATGCTACAAAATTAAAAACAAAACTTCTATAAACAGAAGCGTGAGGTTGAAATAGTTCCTCAAATATTTCAAAGGTCTTCTTGAGAATCAGTTTCCAACCATGTTACAAAATACTCTTCTAGTCACTGCAGATGAACACCAGAGACATTCTCTGACCATGGTTATTTGCAAATGTCCTATTATAAAAAATCCAGGAGTTCTTATAAAATCTAATAAATAAAATATCAATAATTTTGTTTTGTTTTTATCTTTCTAGAAATAATAATTTAAATATGAAGCAGAGATAAAACTAATGGATATGTGAACAGCAAGCACTGTGGATGAAATGGGAGAAGGCAACATCAATTCCATAACATTTTTTTTGTCTTGGGCCAGCCCACAGTTAACTACATGGCCACTTCAAGGTATGAAGTGCTACTTTTACTGTATTTGCTTCACTTCACAACTATAATAATGTCTAAGAAAAAAAGAAAAGATTCAATCAAATTTTTTGCCATAATTTTTGAAACATTTTATTCTGATTTTGTTTCAACACCTTTGAAACACACACCTAACAAAAATACTCATACGCCTCTTTTTTCTCCAATAGAACTTTGGGTTAAAATCAATGAAATTCATGTGTCAATATTAGAAACGCTTTAGTCACTTATTTTGTTTTCATCAGTGATTTTAAAATGTTTAAAGTACCAAACCAATTTGTCTGAAGAATAGTTTTAGAAATATGGGTATCAAATAGAGTGGCAGGATCTCTAGGAATCTGCCTCCTCTGCATTCCTTTTCTAATGGATTGTTGATTGTTTTACACATTGAGGTTTTAGACCACACAGTTTTTTTTAACTTACTAAGGCATACCTTAACGTAGGTAAATTTCATAACATTTTGATTAAGTTTGAATAATTAGTTTATACTATTTGTATTTTTATCTAAGTGGTTTTTCATATATGAATAAAATGAATATTACAAAATATTCAGTTTTCTAAATTGTCTCCAGTTTTGATTTGGTATCTATGAAATGTGTCGATGGACTTCAAATTTAGATTTTGGTTGGTAACTAGTTTTTCAAGTCATATTACTACATGAAACTGTGGAGAATGTATAAATAAAGAATATTCATATTCTTAATCTGAATCTCACACCTATAATTTTTGGCAACAGTGCCCCAACTCAAGTTTTTATTTTACTGTTAAAGAGTAAGCCTTCATCACATACTCTTCAGATTTTTATTTTTCTTTGCTTCCCACTACCACCAAATGAAGATCATAGGCAAATAATCTTCACATCTTAAGATGTTGGAAAAAGAGCAAAGTAAGCAGGAAGAAGGAAGTAAAAGAATAGAACAGAAAAAAATACAGAATTTTGGAAATTCATCAAAGTTAAATCAAGAGATCAACAAAGTATGAGGGCTGGGGTTGTAACTTAGTGGTGGAGTGCTTGCCTAGCATGTGCAAAGCACTGGATCTGATTCCTAGCACCAAATATCAATAAAATAAAAGTCCATTGACAACTTTAAAAAATACTAAAAAGAAGAAGTATGAGAAGTGAAATCTGATGAAAAGCAGGCAGTCACAATTTTGCTTCAAAATATTCTTGGTAACTGACAGAATAAGCAGACAAAAAATCATCAAAGATATGTAAGTCCTGAATAACATAGTATTGAAGCCAGAATTAAGAACAGGTAGTTAGTGTAGAAATAGGGCATCCGGTAAATTTGAGGAAATGAAGCCATGAAGCCATCTCCCTCTGGAAGTTGGAGATTGTCCCTGAAAGAATGGAATGTCAAGGATCTCCAGAGCCCATTGATTACCAAATTTACCTGCCTTTATCAAGGACTGCAAGCATGGAGCTGCTAATTAATGCCCCCTGGGCCCTTGTCTGCCTGAATCACCTTGGCCCTCCCCCTGCCCATGATTTCTCACTTAATGCAAAACCAGGCCTAGTCACATAGGCAGGAAGGGAGAGATAAGCAGGAAAGAACTGGAGAACAAAGAAGACTTTAACCTATAAAAGATGCAGGGTGCGCTCACTTCTTGAGACTTTAGAACATCAGCCATGGCCCCCTTCTTCCTGCCGGGAGAATTCTGTATTATTACCTTTAAATAAAACCTGCTTAATATGCTTGCCTTGGCGTGCTTCTCTAGTGTTCAATCTTCAACATTAGAAGGAGCAGAACTCGTCACCGTAAACGGCGGTATCAGATTTGGAGGTCCCACCAAGACTTATGCCAAAGTAAGCAAACTTCTCTCTCCACACACCCCACATCTGTTTGAGGTGCATCTTTCTGTCTCTTTCTTTCTGGAGGGCAAAATGGGCACCCATTGGCTACTTAAATGCAGTTAGTGCAGCCACCATTCTTAAGACTCGGTTGAGAGGTTTCCTGGCCCAGGCAAGTTTCCAATCACCTGCTCTGTAGGCATGTTGGAATCTGCCAAAGCCATTTCCTACTTTTCTGTCCAGGCCTGGAGCACAATTGTCACCAGTACAGAGTATCCCTAGTCTTGATCTTCCCAGGATGCTTGGAGGTGGAGGAAAGGTTGGAACAACTGGGGTGTTTTCTGTCACAGGCTACTCTCAGGCAGACCCCAAAGGTTCTGTTGTGCCCAAAGGCTCGAGACCCCACAAAGACCACCAGAGACCATGATCAATGCAAGCAACAAAGAGTCGTTTATTAACAAGCTCAAGCCTGGTCCTCTGCGCCCTCGAAAACCGGTGACGCTAAGAGGCCCCGAGTCCTCATTTAGCAGGGTTTATATAATGAAAGGCAAGCAGTTATACAGTGTACTTTGTAATTGGTTAACATATAAAATTGTAAAGCATGTTATCTTAAGTTCTGGGTCACCCTGACCTCCAAGAGGAGGGTTGTCGTTAGCAAGGTTTGCTCTTGGGTCAGTCCCCCTGGCCTTCACAGATAAGATAAGAGACGAAAATTCTTTGCCACTTTCAGGAGGGGCTGGGGGCAGTTTGGGGAAGCCTGTGTTTATACATTCTTTACTACTTTTATGAGAGGGGCTGAGGGCAGTTTGGGGAAGCCTGTGTTTATACATTCCTTACTACTTTTATGAGAGGGGCTGAGGGCAGTTTGGGGAAACTTGTATTTATACAGGTGCGCGCTCCCTCTATCTTTTATTCCCCCCTCCCCAAGAGCATTTAGAGAGCCAATCTTGGGTCTCTATTGTTTTAAACCTTGCTGCTGCTTCATGGGCTGATATTGGGCCCTTAGCACCATTAGCTGTACTGTATTTATTCTATCTTTAACAAAAGCAATTAACTTATTGACTATGCAAGGTTCTATAGTTAAAGCTAGTAGCAACAATAATAAGGGTCCCACTATAGCGGACACCAGAGTATTTAACCAAGGGGAAAAATTGAACCAGGATTCAAACCAGCTCTGACTAGCTTCCCATTCTTTCTTTCTGTTTGCTAGTCCTTCTCTGACTTTTGCCATGTTATCCTTGATTATCCCAGAGTGATCTATATAAAAACAACATTCTTCTCCTAGGGTCACACATAAGCCTCCTTGTTGTAAAAATATTAAGTCCAAACCTCTTCTGTTTTGTAAGACCACTTCAGCTAGGTAAGTTAAAGATTGTTCTAAATGAGAGATTGAATCTTCCAAACACTCCATGTCCGCATCTATCACTGCTCTTAGATTGGAGCAATGTCGGTTCTGAGTGACTAAGGGAGTTACTCCAGTTCCTAACCTTCCCAAGCTAGCCCCGAACAGCAGATTAAGAGTTAAGTGGTAATAGGTTCCCATTTTTGTCGAATGGGGTTCTGTTTCAGGCCCCATCCTTGTTCAGTCATAGTCATAAAACTCTGGTGCCCATGGAAAATTAGCCGCAGAACCAATCTGACTAGAACACAATAATCCTTTGACGGTTTTAACACACTCCAGTGGACGCAGGGGGTGAGTCCAGAGGAGCAAGTCCACCAGGTATTATTGTGGGGTATTATAAAAGAGTTTTCTGCCTCTGGTTGGATTTCCCATGTCAAGCGACAGAGGGACCGGCTGGCATAGGTCACTGCTCCTAAACAGAGCTCTTGCCCTGACACTTGCTCTAGGTTTAGGGACTGTGTAGATCACCAGCGGCAATCCTGGAGGTTGGTTAAGATAGCAACATACGCTTGCACTGCTACTCCCTCATAATAGGGGGGGATAGTGTCATAGCAGAGCCAGCAGGACCTGGTCAAATTAGGATAGGTGGCATTGAGCACCAAGAAGGACCAAGACGAAAGGCTCAGAAGAGGATGAGCTTCCATTTGAATTGGATCTACAATTGACTGTTCATGGGGTTGTTTAGTCCTTAAGTAGGGGGCACTTAAGAAGTGGATGGTCGGTTGTGGGGTATTTGGGAAACTAGTAACTAATTTAATAATTTTTGGACCTCGGATGGGGGGGATAACCGGAATTCTTTGGGCCAGAGGGCATAAAATTGGGTTAGGCCCTAATTGCTGAATGAAAAGCTTTATAATCATCTGAACAGTGAACACCACTCCCACATCAGGTCCCTCAGCATAGAGGCGTAACCCCCATGATCAGGTTCTTATCCATTGTCTATCCCGGTTTCCCTTATGGGTGAAGGTGATTAAGAGGGGGTTACACCTATTGTTACACGAAATGTTTTTTTTTTTTTCCCTCACTTGACTTAAATTAAGTCATGAGTGACTTTTATCCAATAAGCCTGCCCTGTAGTTTCACATCCCCATTTAGCACAGAAATAAGATTCTTCCCCTCCACATTCTTTCTGGTGAGAATAACCAGGACACACGTAGAAGGGGAGATGCTGAAGTTCCTCCCTCCCGTGAGTATAAGCACAGTTAAATTTTCTTGTTCTCCCCACTAACTGTATCTGTAAGGGCCCATTTACTTAGGTGTAATTCTTCGTTAACACTAATAGTGCCTGTTCCCACAGAAAAAGCCCCATTTGCTTAGGTGCAAAGATCTACTTGCAGTTCAGGCCACCATGTCCATAAAGGGTGGTATTCAGTCACAGTCAGGCTGGGAATTTTTGCCTCTGGGTTGGTTAATTCCCAGGTGATTTCATAAGGCTGATATGGGCTGAAGTTGGTGGCTCCAAAAACTGGAGCTACAGCTGTGGTTGTGGCCAGAATGAAAGAACATAGCAAAAGCAAGAACATAGTCTGTGGCGGCAAAGCTTGATCTTTAGCGGGTTGTCCTTAGACCTGTCCACTCTCCACGTAGAGTCATCTAGGGCAGGAAGCACAATGTCGGAAAGGGGCTCAGTCAGCTTGGCATGGGTGTGATGAATCCAGGAGGCAATGTCGTCGACTTGGAGAGCAGTGGGTGTAGTCAAAATGACCATGTAGAGGTCCTTCCTCCGTGGTTCCAAGTTACTCTGTCAGTGTCACTTCACTAGGACCCAATTACCCAGGTGGAAGTTGTGAGGAACAGGAGGTGGGCCTGACTCATACAGGCTTTTGAGCTTAGACCAGACTTCTCTGTGGGCCCTCTGCTGGGCCTGGAGGGAAGATAAAAGTTCAAAATCATCTACATATTCTTTTAAAAGCCACTCAGTCCGATCAGGGAGTATTGGAGGTGGGGTCCCAAAGATGATTTCATAAGGGGTGAGTCCAATCTTGTAGGGAGAATTACAAACCCAATATAGGGCATACAGAAGGAGAGTCACCCAGTTATCGCCAGTTTCCAGGGTTAATTTGGTTAAGGTATCTTTTAAAGTTCTGTTCATTCTTTCTACCTGTCCTGAGTTTTGGGGTCGATAAGCATAATGCAGTTTCCAATTTGCCCCAAGTACTGAAGCCAGCCCCTGACTTACCTGTGAAGTAAATACTGGCCTGTTGTCAGACCCTATAATTACAGGAAATCCATACCTTGGTAGGAGGTCTTCTAAAATCTTTTTAGCTACTATCTGCACCATTTCTCACTTGGTGGGAAATGCTTCAACCCATCCTGAAAAAGTATCTACAAAGACTAATAGATATTTATACCCATACCTTCCAGGTTTTATTTCAGTGAAATCAACTTCCCAATATGCCCCTGGCCTATCTCTCCTTAATCTATTTTCTGATTCCCACTTGCTATATCCTGCATTTGTTAACTTATAAACCCTGCAACTTTTGACAATCTGTTTCTATCTTATTTTGCACACCTTTAATTTTAATTCCTGCTTGCAGCATCAAGTCCTGTAATTTTCTTGTCCCCATGTGGGTGGTCTGGTGGAGCCTGCGCAACACCCTCTGTCCCATCAGTTCTGGAAGTATTATCCGGTTTTCAGAGTCTTTCCACCATCCATCTAAACATTGGGCTAGTGGTTGCTGGTGAATCCATGATAAGTCCTCTTCCGTGTAGGTTGGGTCTTTTGGAAGGGTTCGTGGGCCAGAGTCTGGGAGTTGAGAAACTGTAATCAAGTCTCTCTGTAGGGCTATTTCACATGCCACCTTATCTGCTAAACAGTTGCCCCTGGTTACTGGATCAGCTGGTTTTTGATGCCCAGGGCAATGTACGATAGCCAATTTCTTGGGTAACCAGAGGGCGTCTATCAGGGACACAATTTCTTCCTTGTTTTTAATAGATTTCCCTTCTGTGGTTAGCATTCCCCTTTCCCTGTAAATAACCCCATGAATATGGGCAGTTGCAAAGTCATAATGACTGTCCGTGTATACAGTCAATTTTTTGTCTTTTCCCATTGTTAGAGCCTTAGTCATGGCTATCAGTTCTGTCTTCTGGGCAGAGGTGCCTATTGGTAGGGGCTCAGCCCAAATCACCTCTGTCTCAGTCACTACTGCCACACCCACATAACTTTGACCTTGATGTAGAAAGCTGCTCCCATCCGTGAACCATACTGCATCTGCATGGAGCAGCGGATGATCTTGCAGGTCTTCTTTAAGCCCATGAACCTGGGCTAGGATTTCCAAGCAGTCATTTATGGGTGTGTCCAGGTCAGGGTCAGGCAGCAGTGTAGCAGGGTTTAGAGCTGAGGGTGCCTGAAAAATAATCCTGAGAGGGTTAAGCAATAGACTCTGATAATGTGTGAGCTGAGCATTACTGAGTCATCGATCTGGAGGTTGTCTCAGGATTCCTTCAATAGCATGTGGAGTGATCACATGTAATTCTTGTCCCATAGTCAATTTATCAGCATCTTTTACCATTAGGGCTGTGGCGGCAATCATACATAGTCATGGGGACCAACCCGCAGGCACCGGATCCAGTTTTTTTTTTTTGACAGGTATGCTACTGGTCTCCTCCAGGGGCCTAGGTATTGAGTCAAGACTCCTTTTGCTATCCCTTTATTTTCATCTATATAGAGAAAGAATGGTTTAACGACATCGGGAAGTCCCAGGGCTGGGGCTGACAAGAGTGCATCCTTGATTTGTTGGAATGCTGTATCTGCTTCTATTGTCCAATTGAAAGGCTGCTTGTCTTTTGTGGCCTCATATAGTGGTTTGGCTCATTCTGCAAACCCTGGAATCCAGAGTCGACAGAAGCCAGCCAACCCGAGGAATTCCCTTACTTGGCGTGGAGACTGGGGTTTTGGGATTCTTAGAACAGTCTCTTTTCGGGCTTGGGTCAACCATTGTTTACCTCCCCTTAGGAGATAGCCCAAGTATATTACCTCAGATCTGCAGATTTGAACTTTCTTTGCTGACGCCCAATAACCCAAGGTGCCCAGTGTCTTCAGTAAATTTTCTGTTCCTTGGATACATTCATCCCCATTTTCTGCAGCTATAAGGAGATCATCTACATATTGTAACAAAGTTAGGTTGGGATGATTTTGCCTGAACTCACCCAAATCCTCATGTAGAGCTTAGTCAAACAAGGTGGGAGAATTTTTGAATCCCTGTGTCAATCTTGTCCACGTAAGTTGTCCATTGATACCCTTATCAATGTCCGTTCATTCAAAGGCAAATAGCTCTTGGCTCTTTGGAGCTAGAGGCAAGCTGAAAAAGGCATCTTTTAAATCCAGCACCATATACCATTGTCTGTAAGGAGGAAGCGCACTCAGAAGTGAATACGGATTAGGCACAGTAGGGTGTATGTCCACCACCCTTTTGTTTACTTCTCTTAGGTCCTGAACTGGGCGGTACTCATTCGAGTTTGGCTTCCATATTGGAAGCAGGGGGGTGTTCCATGCTGATTGGCAAGGTCGTAGTACTCCTTGGTTCAGCAGTCACCTGATATGGGGGGTTATTCCTGTTCGAGCTTCCCTGGTCATGGGGTATTGTTTAACCCTAATGGGGTTAGCTCCTGGTTTTGTTTCTATATAGAGGGCAGGCCGATGTTTAGCTAACCCAATTCCCCCAGTCTCTGTCCAAGCATCTGGGAACCGCTGTACCCAGTCTTCAATGTTTTTATCAGGGGGTTGTGGCTGCTGGTATAATCGATATTCATCCTCCAAAGTAAGAGTTAGCATAGGTAACAATTTTCCTTGCCCATTTGTTACCTGGGTGCCTTCAGGGTGAAAATGAATTTGGGCCCCGATTTTGGTTAATAAATCTCCTCCCAACAAGGGATAGGGACTGTCGGGTATGACTAAGAATGAGTGGGACACTTTTCCCATTCCCAAGTCTATTGTTCTTTTGGTTGTCCAAGGGCACTTTTTAATCCCCATAGCCCCTTGCACCCATGAAGTGCTTGTTGATATCTTTCCTTGAGGGTCAGTCAAACTTGAATATTGAGCTCCTGTATCCACCAAAAACTGCACTGGAGTCCCCTCCACTTTCAGAGTTACCCTAGTTTTGGGGAGGAGTTCTGAACCCCATTGCCCCTAATCATGCATTTCATCTTGGGTTACCAGGACCGATGGTCTCCTAGTCATCCATTTACCATCTCTGGTTCTATGGTTTCTTTTTTTAGGGCAATCTTTAACCCAATGACCTTCCTCCTTACAGTAGGCACATTGATTCTGACCCAGATCATGCACTCTGGAGTTCCCAGGTGGTGGTCGATTAAACAGGAGTCTGTTTCCTTCCTTTTCTGCTCTCCCTCCCTGCACTGCTACTGCTAATGCTTTGGTTATCTCCCTAGCAGCCCTAAGCTGCTTTTCCTCTGGTGCATCTCTGTTATTGAATACCCACTGGGCTATTCTCATTAAGTCTTGAATACTTTTCCCTTCTAAATCCTCTATTCTTTGTAACTTACACCTTATGTCCGGTGCGGCCTGGTTAACAAAGATCATTACTACTGCTGCCTGATTCTCGGGTGACTCTGGATTCATAGAAGTATACTGTCTAAATGCCTCCATTAATCTTTCTAAATAAGCTGAGGGTGATTCCTGTCTTTCTTGCATGACTGAATACACCTTGGCCAAATTAATGAGCTTACAAGCTGCTGCCTGGAGACCCCCCCATTAGAGTCTGGCAATAAACCCAGAGTCTCTCCCTACCTTCAACCATATTGTAGTCCCATTCATCTTGTGGAGGCCTGGACAAGGGGAAAGAAGCATTAATTAAGTCAAGGTTTACAGTGCGTTGTCCGTCGTCCCCTGGGACTAATTTTCTGGCTTCCATCTGGATTCTTTCACGCTCCTCGGTTGTGAACAGAATCCGGAGTAGCTGCTGACAGTCATCCCAAGTAGGCTGATGAGTGAACATGATGCTATCTAAAAGGGAAATCAAGTCTTTAGGGTTGTCGGAAAACTTAGCATTTTGATTTTTCCAATTACATAATTCGCTTGTAGAGAAGGGCCAATATTGAAGCTGGGGATTGCCAGCGTTGTCTGGCGGCCCAGTTTCTTGGAGCGGCAGAGTGATTGTGGAATCTGGAGCTTCTGGTTGGGAGGGGCAGGCTGCCCGCTGAGCTCAGCCTCACATTCTCCTTGCCAGCCCTCCCGAGCCAGTTCTTTCTTCTTCATTTCTGGCTGCAGCAGCTTCTCTCTCTTCTGCAGCCTCCTGTCCTGGGTCCTTAGGAGGAATAGGGGCTTGCATATAAGGAGGGGGGTTAAGAAGAAGGGGGTCTAGATCTTCATCTGGGAGAATAGAATGAGGAGCTGTGGGCTTTTCTGATGAATCTAACTTCTTTAGGGCAAGCATCTTAGTTGCAGGGGAGGGCGGTGGTGGTAGGAAGGGAGAAAGCCAGGTTGGAGGGTTATTATCTACCAAGTTTTCCCAGGTTAAAATGTATGGAATTTGATCTGGGTGGCCAATTTTGCCTGATTGGAAGATTTTATCTTTGACCTTTCGGATAGTTGGAAGGTGGAAGGTTCCCTCTGGGGGCCATCCCACTTGGAAGGTGGGCCAATCTGACCTGCAAAAGGTTACAAGTTTTCTTTTATTGATTTCAACTGACAAATTACATGCTCTGGCTTGAACCTCCTCAAAATGACTGATCGTGATAGCCAAAGGGGTACTTTGAGTTTGGCCCATCTCTACAACAATTAGATATCCAACTATCAAGAGGAGGAGATATTTAAAGGTTAGATAAAAAAGAAACTGGTCCAGATGACACTGATGTGGGTTGGAAATGTCGTTACAGCAGAGAGCCACCACTGGTCGTCTATCCGGTTGAAAACCTGTTCCCTGTATAATTCCAAAAGGATGAAATGAATTTGACCATTGATTAGTATTTCTTTCTATCAGGAGATCTATAGATCCATTTTCCCCATATTGGAGATGAGAAATTTAAGAATGAGGAACGGTGGGAATAATAACAGACTAACACAATGAAGAACTTAATAGAAGGCAAGAGTAAAGACCATACAGTACAATACACAAACAGACAGACATGTAGTGCACTAAATCAAAAATTGGCTAGTTGGTACTTTGTCGACAAAAAACAATTTCCAATTGCAACAAAGAGGCACCCAAATGCAACACAAAGGTTGCCAGATGCAACAAAAAAAGCTGCCTGACGCAACACAAAGGTTGCCAGATGCGACAAAAAAAGTCACCCGACGGGTCGAGGGGATGTCCCTGAGACCCTGCTGAGGTCCTATAGTGCATCCACCAGGACTTTGCCAGTCCAGAACCAGAATCTGCAGGCAATTCAGACCAGAAAACATGCGGCAATGCCTTACTCACCGGCCGAAGGTGTCATTTATGACTCTATGATCAGGTGTCTGGGTGGACTTGGGGCATCCCAGGCAAGCCCCCATATGTTGTTCCCAAAGGCTTGAGACCCCACAAAGACCACCAGAGACCACGATCAATGCAAGCAACAAAGAGTCGTTTATTAACAAGCTCGAGCCTGGTCCTCCGCGCTCTCAAAAACTGGTGACGCTAAAAGGCCCCGAGCCCTCGTTTAGTAGGGTTTATATAATGAAAGGCAAGGAGTTATACAGTGTTCTTTCTAATTGGTTAACATATAAAATTGTAAATCATGTTATCTTAAGTTCTGAGTCACCCTGACCTCCGAGAGGAGGTTTGTCGTTAGCTAAGATCACCCACCGCCCGCGGGGACAATCACAACTCGTACGCTCTTCTTGATCACAGGAACCAAAAGCTGTTTATTCCTCAAGTCTCAGACTTATATCAAGAACATCAGCCTATCAGAGAGTAGACTACCAGGAAAGTCAGCCTATCAAGGAACAGTCTCCAGGCAGATACCAGGATTGCCTCATGTACAACAGCCAACCAGAGATACTTCCTAAAACTTGTTTATGAGTGCAGCTATGTCTGGCAAGCTGCCAGGTGCCATCTTAGAGATCAGGCCAGGGTGCAGCTCTGGGGCCCTCAGAGCCTGCCCCTGATATCTCCCCCTTATTCTTTACATAAAGAAAAGAAGACTTGGGACCATGACTGTCTTAGGTTGTCCATGGCAAATTACATCCTTACTCATCATTGGAATTCTGACATCTTGGCGTCAGAACCCTGTCTTAGGTTGGTATGCATTTCCACGGATCTTACCTGTCTTTGACTACTGGTCCAACATGCTTAGCCATACTTGGGGGGATGTGCCTGTCTCAATGGCTGTCAAAGTCTGTACTATAGCCCGTCGATGACGTCAGGCATCTTGGCGAGCTCTAATTTGGCTGTGTATAACATAGGTTATCCCTAAGCAGATAATAATCAGAACAACTACTGTTCAAGCCCACTGTTTCGTCAATGCCAGGGCTTTAGATAACAAAGAGAACATCTCAGATACCGATGCAACTTGAACCCTGGTGGCATTGACTCTGAGTATTTCAGCTCATAGCTGACTGGTTAAATTATCAAACGTAGATGACCAATTGCCAGTAAGGTAGACAGAGAGATTTTTAGATAACCTAGCCACAGAGCTAAGGTTATTATAAGCAATAGGGGTGACACACACTGTTCTTAAAGGATAAACACATCCCAGGTCCAAAAGTTCTTGCAAGATATCCTCTTGTTCTTGTAGTAAGTCCACTCTTTGATTTACAAGGAGTATGCCTGCCTTTAAATGGTTGTTTAGAGCTTTCTGAGTCTGAAAGGCTGTAGCTGTATTTTCGGCCAAGTGATTGACTGCTGTTGCTGTAGATATGGCAGTTGCTAGTGCTGCTGTTGCAGAAACCACTATTGCAGTAAACACAGCCGCTGTAATGCCAAAATCTCTCTTGTCTCTAGATAGTAGTACTGGCAGTTCTGTGTCTGTAACAGAGACTGGGACTGGTAGGAAGGAAGGAACACACATTAAGACTGCCAGCGGGAACCTAGAAGCATTCCAACATTGAGAGAGATAGCACAAATCTGAAGTACAATTGAGAGAAACAGTTGTTTTGTTAGTTAGCAGAAACATAAAAGGGGGAAACACAAACTGGAGTAGGTGGAAAGGTACGTAGTTGAACTGTTCCTCCTAAGAGACTAAAAAGAGGTTGTAAGTTAGTTCAAGGGGGGAAAGGCTACGAGCATCATGGTCATCAGGAGTATGTTCAACATCTTCATTTTGTTGGTCTGAGTTACTTGTTGATAGCATTGGCACTGGTTGAGTTAGTCGCTCAGGAACCCAGATAGGCGATGTTTTATCCTGTGGAAACACACAAACCAAGCCGTGGCTCCAGTAAAGCACTGGGTCCGGGCCGTTCCATTGTCCAGTAAGAACATCCTTCCATTTTACCGCCGCTCTATCATGTTGTTTATGATTGCCATGTCTCTCAGTGGCAGAGCGACCCTCATTATCCAGAGTTAAAAAAATTTAAAATAAAGAGGCAAAGAGAAAGTTTATCTTTAGGGGACCTGAAGGTCTCCCCTATTCCCCCTTTTTGTTTATAAAGAGTATTTTTGAGGGTGAGTTGTGCATGTTCAACAATACCTTGTCCTTGTAGGTTAAAAGGTATACCTGTGGTTAGAGTTATTTCAAATTTAGTGAGAAATTGGTTAAAAGAGGTTGAAGTATAAGCAGGGCCATTGTCCATTTTAAGTTGTTTAGGAAGTCTCCAGGCTGCGAAAGCCTGGAGACAGTGGGAAATGACATCTTTGACTTTTTCTCTGCTGTGTATCAACACAAAGATGATACCTGAACATGTGTCTACAGATACATGTACATATTTAAGGTTACAAAATTCAGGAATGTGAGTAACATCCATTTTCCACAGATGATTAGGTAACAGTAATTTAGGATTAATTCCTATAGAAGGTGGCTGATGGAGGACTGTACACTGGCCACAAGATTTAACAATAGCATATGCAGTTTCTTTATTAATGGGAAACTTCAGTTTTAATGTTGTAGAATTAACATGGAATTATTGATGATAATTTTTTGCTGCCTCAAATGCAGAAAATATGTGGGGATCCTTAGTCGCTATGTCTGCTACATTATTCCCTAGAGCTAAAGGTCCAGGTAAATTGGTATTAGCTCTGATATGTCCAATAAAGAAAGGATTATAATGATCCCAAATCATTTGTTGTAAAGTCCGTAAAGGATGAAAAATAGTAGAGTTTGAGGCAATAAGTCCTGCACATTCTAAGTTACTGAGAGTTTGAACTACATATAAACTATCTGAGTAAACATTGAGTGGAGTATTAGGGAACATTTTAAAACTTAAAGAACTGTTAAGAGTTCTGTTTGTTGAGCAGAAGAGTTAGGGAAAAGGAATGTTTGAACTTTATCTTGATAACAAATAGCTCCAGTCCCTGTTTTGGATCCATCAGTGAAAATCACAGGAGCCATAGTTTGTTGTCTGGTAACTCTTGGGAATATTATAGAATTAGTACTACAAAATTGTATATAAGGATGTTTAGGATAGTGAATATCAAAGTTAGCTTGAGTGGAGCATCTAACAACAGTCCAAGAATCCATGAAATTACATAACCAAGAAAGTTGATGCTTATCATAAGGAATAATGATAGTAGCTGGATGAATTCCAAACACTATGATAGATGATTTAAGGGCCTTTAAGATTCTTTTATGTCTATAATTATTGTAGGCCAATCTTTTGGTAAAGCAGTAAGGACTGGAAGCCCTAACTGAGTTGGCCCCATAGATTGCATAGTAGCATTAATAGCTCTTAAGTTACGAAGGAGCCTCCATTTTCCTGATTTCTTTTATATGACAAAAATAGTGGTATTCCAAGGAGAAGTTGACGGTCTAATATGATTTGCTTCTAATTGTTGTTGTACCAGTTCTTGGGCCGCTTTAAGTTTTTCAAATGTCAGGGGCCACTGAGAAACCCACACTGGTGCAATGGATTTCCAAGTTATTTTTACATACTTTTGTTCAGTGGCCCCAAGGAAAAACCCAAACCTTGGCGATCTTGATTGCCCTTAACACTAATTGGCTGGGTAATTCCCTGGCCATAGCGGCCAAGCCCCTTGTCCCATTTATGACCTTATTTTACCATTAAATTTTGAGCCTTTTGGCTATAATGGCCTTCTGTAGTGAGTACTAAATCCATTTGCATGAGAATATCTCTGCCCCATAAATGAACAGGTAAATGGTCTAAGACATAAGGTTGAAGTGTTTCCTGTTGGCCCTCATCATTTTTCCATGTCAATACAGAACTACTCCTTTGTGGGCTAGTAGCAACACCCAATCTCCTCAGGGTTTGTTCCACTACTTGTATAGGCCTTTCTTTTGGCCAATCTTTTAGGGTAATAATGCTAGTATCGGCTCCTGTATGTAAGAGTCCTGAAAATTCTCTATTTTTAATCTTTATTTTAAGCATTGGCCTATTTTTTAAGTCCATGGTAAGACAGGCAAAATCAACTCCAGAAGATCCCAAACCTGCAGTTCCCCTGGTTGCTGTGGTTGATGGAAAATTATTATGAAGGCTGGGAATAATCAAAAGCTGGGCTATGCGGTCCCCAGGTGATATGGAGATAATTCCTTGAGGAGAATGTGCAAGAACCTTAATTTCTCCTGTAAAATCAGAGTCAATAACTCCAGGGATAACTAAGTCCCCTGAGAGCACTAGAACTCCTACCAAATAAAATTTCAACAGTATCAGGAGGTAAGGGACCTTTTAGGTCTGTAGGGATGTTAAAAGTTTCGGGCTGTTTTAATTTCAAGAGGAATTCCATTGGCCCGGAGCAAATCCTTTAAGGGACTTTCCATGTGCATTCATGACATTTCAGTGCCCATATTTCTCTATTAAATGAACAGAATGCAAAGCACTTTAACTAGCAAAACAAAGGGGAAAGCACTTACAAACACTCAATCTCCGTCGCTTATTGCGCGAACTTTAACTCCATCACTTATTCTGCGAACTTTATCTCCGTGGCTTGTTCCACGAACTTTAACTCCATCGCTTATTCCACGAACTTTAACTCCGTCGCTTATTCCGTGAACTTTAACCTGGCCAGACTGTACTTTACTTACCCTATATTTACCTGATCAGTTCCTTCTTTGTAACTTGAGTTCCCGGGTTTTGGCACCACTTATGATCGCCCATCGCCCGCGGGGACAATCACAACTCGTACGCTCTTCTTGATCACAGGAACCAAAAGCCTTTTTTTCCTCAAGTCTCAGACTTATATCAAGAACATCAGTCTATCAGAGATTAGACTACCAGGAAAGTCAGTCTATCAAGGAACAGTCTCCAGGCAGATACCAGGATCACCTCATGTACAACAGCCAACCAGAGTTACTTCCTAAAACTTGTTTATGAGTGCAGCTATGTCTGGCAAGCTGCCAGGTGCCATCTTAGAGATCAGGCCAGGGTGGGGCTCTGGGGCCCTCAGAGCCCACCCCTGACAGTTAGCAAGGTTTGCTATTGGGTCAGTCCCCCTGGTCTTCACAGATAAGATAAGAGATGAAAATTCTTTGCCACTTTCAGGAGGGGCTGGGGGCAGTTTGGGGAAGCCTGTGTTTATACATTCTTTACTACTTTTATGAGAGGGGCTGAGGGCAGTTTGGGGAAGCCTGTGTTTATACATTTCTTACTACTTTTATGAGAAGGGCTGAGGGCAGTTTGGGGAAGCTTGTGTTTATACAGGTGCGGGCTCCCTCTATCTTTCAGTTCCTTCTTTGGACGCCCCCTCCCAACCGCCCTGAGGGGTATCCAGAGTGATCAGTAGACAAATGGAACTGAGGGAAAATGCCAATAACCTTTGCCTCCATAAGGGCCATACAGTGCACAACACTCCCGCACATCCACTCCCTCCTGGATGTTCCCCTTCCCTTGCCTGTCAGACATTAGGAATTCAAACAGTAGGATTAAGGCCTGGGATGGTTAGTATAAAAATGTCCAGGTTCCCTTTGTTCACATAGTTAGCCTTCACTAGTCTAGATATCTAGAATTTCCCCATTACTGTTCCTGTGCTTAAATGTTCTCACAGTGTTCACTTTAAGTTGCAAGAGGGAAGCATTTAAAAACCCCTCCCATGAGACCCTCCAAGCAAAGGGCCTTATACACCTAATAACCAACAGATGTCCCCTCACCCTCCAGAGATTCCTTTAGTCTACAAGGCAAAAAGATAGGCAAAAGGCACACTTTTTACTTTTGTCACCATTTTTCATAATTATGAGTTTATAGTGGCAGGAGGAAAGCAGTAATGCCCTTAAGTCTGAATCCTCCCAGAATCTCTAGCACAGGACCCTAGCACTTTGCCAAAGAAGGCCAGAAATAACATTGGTAAAACCAGGTAGTGAAAGATGGTTTTTTCTGGACCTTAAGGAAGCTCAAAGTTAGGGACATGTCCCTAATACTTAATACTCAGAAGGGAGCTTCTCTCTCCAGTATTGCAGGTTCACCACTAGCCTGCATACTGCTTAATTGCAAATGAAAAGTGCCTTTCATATGTTACCATGCTTGACATCAATAATCTCTACCATAAGAGGTGAAAGCCTTGAGGAATCACCTACTAAGAGAGGAAAATAGAGGGGACCCTCCCAACTTAAGACAGACAAAAATAAATTTAAGGAGGCTTTTGGAAGATCCTAATAAACATTGAGATGTTTCAAAATTTATGCCAGGTATTTGACGTCTCCTGGAAAATTATGCTATTAACCATCTAGAGCACAGGGGAGTTCCCAGAAACCATCTTAATTGGGATTCAGAAACCATCCTAACTGGAATTCAAATAATGAGTAGGATGCCTGGAAAAATATTATGCAGCCTTCAGGAAAGTCCTGCTATTTTCATGGAGAGACTTAGGAAAGCAATAAGAAAACACACCACTTTGAATCCTGAATCCATAAAGGGCCACAAACTTTTAAAGTATAGATTTATATTTAGTCAGTCCCAAATATTCAGAGGAAATTACAAAAATTGGCACATGGCCCTGATCAATCCTTAGATGATCTTCTCCAGCTTGTACCTTCCATTTTTAATAGAGATCAAAAGGAAAGTAAAGGGAACATAAAGACAAGAAAAAGGACTTATTAAATATCATTCAAAATAACAGAAACTTTTAATGCCTTGCAATACCCCATGCAATTCACCCATTTTAGGAGTTTAAAGCAAACTGCCTAGTCCAAAACCTTAGAATAATGAAGTCACAAAGCAGCCCTTAGGAAATGCAAAAAAAAAAAAAAAAAAAAACAGATACTGCCATGTGTTCTCTCAGATCATAATGGAATGAAATTAGAAATCAATGACAAAATAAAAAACAGAAATTACTTCAACACCTGGAGATTAAATAATATGCTATTGAATGAAACATGATAACAAAAAAAATCAGGGAAGAGATAAAAAATTCTTAGAGGTCAATGAGAATGATGATACAACATATCAAAATCTCTGGGACACTATGAAAGTGGTGCTAAGAGGAAAATTCACTGCATGGATCACATTCCAGAAAAGAATGAAAAGTCAACAACTAAATGACCTAACATTACAGCTCAAAGCCCTAGAAAAAGAAGAACAGAATACCAGCAAAAGTAGTAGAAGACAGGAAATAATTAAAATCAGAGCTGAAATCAATGAAATTGAAACAAAAGAAACAATTCAAAAAATTGACAAAACTAAAAGTTGGTTCTTTGAGAAAGTAAACAAAACAGAGAAACCCTTAGACACACTAACAAAGAGAAGGAGAGAGAAGACTCAAAGTACTAAATTTTGTGATGAAAAAGGAAATATCATGACAGACAACACTGAGAAACAGAACATAATGAGAAGCTACTTTGAAAATCTGTATTCAAACAACATAGAAACCACCAAAGACATTGACAAATTTCTAGAGACATATTCTCCTCCTAAACTGAACCAGGAGGACGTACGCAATTTAAACAGATCAATATCAGGCAATGAAATATAAGAACCCATTAAAAATCTACCATCCAAGAAAAGCCCAGGACCATTCTGATTCTCAGCTGAGTTCTACAACACCTTCAAAGAAGAACTCACTCCAATACTTCTCAAAGTATTCCAGAAAATAGAAAAGGAGGGTACCCTACCAAACTCATTCTATGAAGCTAATATCACCCTCATACCCAAACCAGAAAAAGACAGATCAAGGAAAGAAAATTTAAAACCAATATCCTTGAAGAATATAGATGCAAAGGTCCTTAACAAAATATTGGCAAACTGTATCCAAAAACATATTAAGAAAATTTTGCTCTGGGATCAAGTGGGGTTCATCCCTGGAATGCAAGGATGGTTCAACATTCGTAAATCAATGAACGTAATCCACCATATCAATAGACTTAAGGAAAAGAATCATATGGTTATTTCAATTGACACAGAAAAAGCATTCAACAAAACACGACACCCCTTCATGCTCAAAACACTAGAAAAAATAGGCATAGTAGGAACATACCTGAGCATTGTAAAGGCTATTTATGCTAAGCCCATGGCCAACATCATTCTTAATGGAGAAAAACTGAAACCATTCCCTTTGAAAATGGGAACAAGACAGGGATGTCCTCTTTCACTACTTCTATTCAATATTGTCCTCAAAACTCTAGCCAGAGCAATTAGGCAGACCAAAGAAATTAAAGGGATACGAATAGGAAAAGAGGAACTTAAGCTGTCACTATTTGTGGATGATATGATTCTATATTTAGAGGATCCAAAAACCTCCTCCAGAAAACTTTTAGACCTCATCAATGAATTCAGCAAAATGGCAGGCTATAAAATCAACACACATAAATCTAAAGCATTTTTATATGCAAGCAAAAATCAGCTGAAAGGGCAATGAGGAAAACAACCCCATTTGAAATACCCTCAAAAAAAAAATACTTGGGAATCAATCTAACCAAAGATGTAAAAGATCTCTACAATGGAAACTACAAAACATTGAAGAAAGAAATTGAGGAAGACCATAGAAGAAGGAAAGGTCTCCCATGTTCTTGGATAGGCAGAATTAGTATTGTCAAAATGGCCATACTACCAAAAGTGCTATACTGATTCAATGCAATTCCAATAAAATTCCCAATGATGTAACTTACAGAAATACAGCAAGCAATCATGAAATTCATCTGGAAGAATAAGAAACCCAGAATAGCTAAAGCAATCCTTAGCAGGAAGAATGAAACAGGGGGTATCGCAATACCAGAATTTCAACTATACTACAAAGCAATAGTAAAAAAACAGCATGGTATTGGCATCAAAATAGACAGGTAGATCAATGGTATAGAATAGAGGACATGAACACAAACCCAAATAAATACAATTTTCTAATACTAGACAAAGGTGCCAAAAATATGCAATGGAGAAAAGATATCCTCTTCAACTTATGGTGTTGGGAAAACTGGAAAACCATATGCAACAGAATGAAATAAAACCCCTGTCTCTCACCCTGCACAAAAATAACAATGGATCAAGAATCTTGAAATCAGACCAGAGACCCTGCATCTTATAGAAGAAAAGTAGGTCCAAATCTTCAATTTGTTGGCTTAGGATCAGGCTTCCTTAACAGAACTCCCAAAGCACAAGAAATAAAAGCAAGAATCAATAACTGGGATAGATTCAAACTAAATAGCTTTCTCTCAGCAAAGGAAACTATCAGCAATGTGAAGAGAGAGCACACAGAGTGGGAGAATAACTTTGCCACTCATACTTCAGATATAGCACTAATTTCCAGAATATATAAAGAACTCAAAAAACTTTACACCAAGAATACAAATAACCCAATCAATAAATGGGCTAAGGATATGAACAGACACTTAACAGAAGAAGATCTACAAGCCATCAAAAAACATATGAAAAAATGTTCACCATCATTAGTAATAAGAGAAATGCAAATCACAACGACCCTAAGATTCCATCTCACCCCATTTAGAATGGTGATTATCAGGAATACAAGCAACAATAGGTGTTGGAGAGGATGTGGGGAAAAAGGTACACTCATACATTGCTGGTGGGGTTGCAAATTAGTGCAGCCACTCTGGAAAGCAGTGCAATGATTCCTTAGAACACTTGGAATGGACCTACCATTTGACCTAGATATCCGAGTCCTCGACCTATACCCAAAGAACTTAAAATCAGCATACTAAAGAGTTACAGCCATATCAATGTTCATAGCTGCTCAATTCACAATAGCCAGACTCTGAAACCAACCTAGATGTCCTTCAGTTGATGAATGGATAAACAAACTGTGGCATATATATATACAATGAAATATTACTCAGCTGTAAAGAAAAATAAAATTATGACATTTGCAGGAAAATGGATGAAATTTGAGACTATCATGCTAGGTGAGATAAGCCAATCTCAAAAATCCAAAAGGCAAATGATCTCACTGATAAGCGGTTGATGACACACAATGGGAGGTGGGAGGGAGGCAAGAATGGAGAAAGGAGGAAATGTATAGAAGTAAAAGTGGGGTGGGAGGGGTGGGGAGGGGAAAAATAATGGAATGAATCAAATATCATTATGTAAGTAAATGTATGATTATGAAAAAATAAGAAGACCGGATAATTCTTTCCCTCAGGACCCACTGCTAGACTGGGGGTGTTGAGATGTAAAGAAGGTTATTTGCAAGATTGTTGTGAAAAGGAGAATCAAGAATTCCTTAGTCTTTGATTGGCTTTGTCTAGAGTTGCTACTTTGCATAAAACTTCAGAGACACAGAACCAGATAGATCAAGTCATGTACCTCAAAGGAGCTGTTTCTGTCATGACCATATAGACCATCACTTAGGGCATTGGCTTTGCAAGTTGAAAGGCCAGGGGTACAAATTCCCAGCATCATGGGATGGAAAAAAGTAAAAAACAACATGAAAAGACACTGCAGTGGTGGCAAACCTCCTCTCCTCTCAACATTTTTCTTTTTTCCCTCTCTTATTCAGCAGAATCAACCCTTTACAAGAACTTACAGTTTCTCCTGGCAGCAATTTCCTTTGAATCCTTTCAGCCAGGAGCTGCACTCAAAGCAGCAGTGAATCCCCAGTAACCGGCATTTCTTAAGAGGAAGTGTTCCTTCCCTTCTTTCAACTCTCATCACTTTAGAACTTACAATCACTCTTGAGTGTCCTATCACCATTTTTGGAGAGCAAATGTTCTTGATTGGAAACGGGCACCAGGTGATAGTGTCACAAAATTGAAATTGACCCCTCACAGGCCCTTTCCAAGTTTGAGGCTTTTTGGACACACTTCTAGACTGCCAATGAAGGGACATCCAGAGCTGAGCACCACTTAAGACTTCAGGAGATGCATACAACTTCACCTAGAAGACCCAGGTTCCAGATGTCTCCAGGTTGAACTTTCTAGAAAAAAGAAAGCAACCCACAAGATTGGGTAAAAAGTGTCCCAATTCAAAGATCACTTAACCCAATATGCTCACTGCATGCTCCAGTGGCATGAACATCTATCTCCAGCCATCATTCAGTGTAGTTGCTAGGACCCTAGGCTAGTTTCCTGACTAGGGTATTCTGGGAGTGCCCAGTCTTGGATGAGAGGGTTAGGAAGGAAATAGTGCTGGGGCCTGTGCTCAGATTGGTGACCCACATGTCCCCAAGCACACCTCCACACAAACAGGCCCACTGCAAATGGTGGGGGATAACTGCCTGCTGTCATGATTCCCAGTGTAGCCAAAGGAGTGCAGCGATACCTAGCAGACCTGAGGTTTCATGTGAGCTGTCACACTTCAGAGGAGATCTTTGTCCTGCCTGGTCCTGGAGGTATCCAGAGACCACAGGACTGTGTTCTTCTGACTGAAGTGGTTAGAATCACTTTTTGGAACACCTCAGTTCCCTGGCACTTGCTCCCATCTTTTTTTCTCTGAGCATCCCAACTGAGCTGGTTCTTGTTTTCAGTCTTGGTCTGAAGCAGCCAGGAGCAGAAGGTTCTCTGGTTTCCATGGAAACTGTGACAACATGGAACTGTCAGGCCTTTCATCTGTGACCTCAGGTGGAATCTGTGGGGCTAGCAGCAGGTTCCCTGAGACACTCCTCAAACACCATGTTGCTCAAAGTTCCAAAAACCCCTCTGGAGAGAGAAACCAACTTTTCACCATCTGGAGCCTGGAATCCTCTAGCCATTCACACCTGATCTCCCTGATGTCTGTCCTTTCTACCTGGAGAGAGGAGCTCTCCCATTTTTGCTCTCATGTCACAGGAGCATTGGTAACCAAGTGAGCGACTGTCCTCAGTGTAAATGAATGCAATTGAATTTTTGATAGATCAGGGACATGAATTTCAGCCCTTTGCTCATTTTAACAAATATTGAGAGTGAAAACTAAAAACATACTGAGAGGAAGATTGAAATTGGATGAAGAATGTTTCCTTTCTGCCAGCAAACATGGGTCCTTGAGTGCCATCACCACTTGCCTTTGCCTGTTTCTATTTCCTGACATCCTTTGGCTAAGTTGATACAGAATTCCTTCCTTGAAGAAAACTGGCTTTTCCCAGGAGAAAAACATTCCTCCACCTCACCCCTACCTGCGACGACAGGCAATGTCCAGAACCAGCACTGGCTTCTGCATCTTGCAGTGCACTCTGCTGGGTAGAAGTTCCCAAAGTAAAATACCAAAAGGAAAAGTAAAAAAGAAAAAAAAAATCAAGGAAGTTGTCAGTGGACTGTGAATGTAATGACTGGGGATGCAATGGACAATGGTCCCCAAAATCTTCTTTCATACTAACAACCAGAGCACATTCTAATAACCTCATAGTCCTGACTCTCCTCAAGCCCTGTCCTCCGTAGGTCAGTGATATATTTTTCTGCTCAGGGATGAGGTATACCTGTTTCCTCCTTAAGTAAAGACTGGATAATTCTTTCCCTCACACACACGGCTAGACTTTGGGTGTTGAGTTGTAAAAAGTTTATTTGCAAGATTGTTGTGAAAAGGAGAATTAAGAATTCCTTAGTCTTTGATTGGCTTTGTCTAGAGTTGATACTTTGCATAGAACTTCAGAGACACAGAACCTGACTGGATCAAATCATATACCTCAAAGGAGCTGTTTCTGTTTAATTTCTTGCTTAGAAATTCTTGTTCCCCAACTTGTCCTCCATGTTAGTGGTCTCCACATCTCCCTCTTGTATTTGAAAGCTCAATCTTTGTCCCTGATGACAATCCAACAATGAAGACATGGTCTTGAGAAAAAGGGGGAAAAAAAAGGTTTACTGCTTTGCTAGAAAAGGAGAAGCAATGGGGACTTGTGTCACAAAGCCTGTAGTTCTACAAATTGACAGGAACAGAGGATTTTCAAAGAGATGACTAAAAGTCTACATTTCATGTGTTCTCTGTCTGCAGTTGTAATTCATTCATTAATTTGTGAGACAGTAATGTCTGAGATCTTCTGGTACTGCCCCACAGTCTGGATTACTTTGTTATTATGGTGGATGTCTGCTCTAGGACAGAGATCTATTCCTAGGATGGAGAAGAAAAATATTCCTGTTGTTCCTGAGATTAGGAAGGAAGAGATATTAAGAAGCTTCAGGGAGAAAAAAAGGTACAGAAACTTGTCCATTTAAAATATAAGTTGTAATGACAGAGCTGCAAGGGTTATATTCAAAGCATAAAGCATTAAACTCTTCAGAGTAAGAGTTGAATTTTAAGTGGATATGTCCTCATTATTCAAGACAGCACTGCATGGAATGTACATGTCCCATGCCAGAGCTGGGAGATAATTTCTCCATTTCATGTCCATTACAGCTCATCCATGAGCTGTGGTGGGTAAACTCAATGTATTTTAGCCAGACATTCCTCCTTCCCTCTTTACTTCAAACCTCAGAAAAAGCCTTTCCTGCCAACATGACTTGCTATATGCTTTTCAGATTATAAACTCTGTGTCTCATCATAATATCTGCCCCACTTTGTTTTTCCTTGGGTGTGTACCACTACATCTCTGTACATCAATGTTCTTGCTGAATTCCCACTCAAGCTTTGTCAGGTAAGCAAGGGTACAATAATCCCATATTTTATACTATGCTGTAAGTGAAGTGGAATATTTAAGAAAACATCTCAGAGCATTTTTTTCAAGCATAGGTGGAGTAAATTCTCATTGAATCAGGTTTTTCTTATGAGCTAAGGAATCACTTGTTTTGGAACAGAGAAAGTAGTGGTCACCCTTGTTTGATGGAAGGGTCTCTCAGGTTCCTTGGGGATTTAAAATATCAGCTTCTTCCATAACATATTTTGTTTGCTGTTACATATATATATGTGTATATATATATATTTATATATATATTCCCCCCCAAAGGGGTGCTTAACCACTGAGCAACATCCCCAGCTCTTTTTATTTTATTTTAGAGATCAGGTTCTGCTAAGATGCTCAGGGTCTTGCTAATTAGATGAGGAGAGCCTCATAACTGTGATTATTTTTCCTCATCACTTAAGTCCCTGGGATTACAGAAATGTGCCACCATGGCAAGATGTAAAAATCTTTAAAATGAATTTGGTTTAAGCATAGTTAGACAGGACCACAAAAACCTGAAAAAGAAATACATTAGATACAAGAGAGTTGCTGTGCGAATCTTTCCTTCTCACTATCTTGATTTCTAAGTGGGTAAGGCTTGTTCATAACTTAACATGCTTTCTTGAGCAATTTTCACTTTTAAGAAAAATATACCATATACTACCAAGTTCCCATAGGCCTTCCTGCATATACTTTCCCCTGTGATTTACATCTTGCATATCTCTGATAAATTTGTTACCATTACCACACTAATATAAGATTAACAATATGATACATTTCTTAAGTAATTGTGTAGTTTTGTTATGATGAAAACATTGTTCTCAATATCCACCATTATAGAATCTTACAGAATAGATAAATTGCCCAAAATTTTCCCATTCTTCCACCACTAATACTTTTATTATCTTTTGCTTTGCATTTTGCATAACATCATAGAGATGGAATCACCCAGATTGGAATTTCACACCAGTTGATTTTCTTTACCAGCCTGTTTGATTTTTTGACTTTTTAAAATTGTCAAGCAATACTCCATTTTGTGAACATGTCAAGATTTTTTTATTAATAACAGGAAAATGCTCATGAATGGGTGAGTTGATTGCTTTCTGTTCTTGGCTATCATGAAAGAAGAAACTAAGGCCATTTGTATTAGGTTTTGTGTGGATGCAAGCTTTCAACTCCTTCGGATAACCACTTGGAATGTGATTTTTGTGACAGAGATAAGCCTGTGTTTACTTTAGTAAGAAACCACCAAACTACTTTTTTGAATCCAATAGAAATGTGGGAGAGTTCCTTTTGCTCCTCATTTTTGTCACCAATTGGTGTTGATTGGTTTGATTTTTGTCCATTCATACATGTGGGGTTAATTTGCTGTCCCCTGTGATTTGGTGTTGAGAAACTTCTTATGTGCAATGTGTATATCTTCTTGAGTGTTGCCTTCCAATTTTTTATTCACTCTTTTTTTTACTTTTTTTAATAATTCCTTTTTATTTATTTATTTGGTTGTTTTAGAAACTTTGTTCAGGTAATACTGATGGGTGATCAACTATACACATGTAATGTATACTTTGTTGATTGTTGTATACATTTATCCAGGAATTCATCACCAAAATCTACATAGTGAACATGGGTGATATCACAACCAAAATCTTTCTGGTGTCCCCTTGCAATTTCTCCTTCTTCTCTCACCCTCCTTACAGAGGCATCCACTGACTGAATTTTAACAGTCATATAGATCACAAAAGAGTTTGGAATTCATACAATTCAGACAAACCAGTGGTCTCAAGCCCTAGTTTGCAAGGTGGATGACCTTAAAATAAGGATTTGTTTCTTAGTCTTAGTGTACTCATCACTAAAATCAGAATTTCTTCCATTAGGGCCCAAGACTTTGAAGAGAAATAGGATCCAAATATATGAAGAACTTAAAATGGTGCTTGAAATAGCTTAGGCTATCAATTCTTGGCTGTCACTAATGCTATCAGATGTGATTTGATTTGTGATCCCGAATAAACTTGGGAGTCTGCAGCTCCACAGTGCTTTGTATCATCTAGAACTAGATTTTCTGCAATTGAGTAGTCTTCAATGTTTTCAGATTTTTAAAAGTTGTTTGACATAAACTTCTCATAATAGTGACCATTTTAATATGTGCAATTTAGTGACATTTATAGTATTGTGACCTAATCTCCATCTTTATCTTGTTTCACATCATTTCATCACCACAAATAAAACCATCTGCTCATTTAACAAGCACTCCCTTTTATGCCCTCCAAGATCCTGGCAACCACCATTCAATTTTCTGTCTCTGGAGTTTTCACATTCTGGATATCTCATATGAATTATATTAGGCAATATATGATATTTTATTTCATATTTTATTCATCTACTTTTATATTCAAAAAATATTCAAGTTTTAGTATGTATCAGTATTTTATTCCTTTTATGGCAGTGTGATTTTCTACCACGAATGTGTTTTTGTAGGTGCATATATGTAGGTAGATATGTGCACGTATATGTAAACACCCCTCACATACATGTGTAAATTTGTTTATCCTTTTATCTGTTGTTTGTCATTTGGATTCTTTTCCCCTTTTAGTGGCATAAATGGTGCTGCTATGAATATTTATGTTTGTTTGAGCATAAAGCTAGGAGTGGAATTCATACATCATATGGGAAATCTATGTTGAACTTTTTAAGAAGTTATCAAACTGTTATCTCTACCTACTGCACAATTTCACATTCTTCCTAGGAATATATAAGGAATCCAATTTCTCCACATTTTTATACTTTCTGCACTTGCTATTTTACTTTTAAAAATTAAGCCATCTTTGTGGTGTGGCATGGTATCTCACACATGTGCCTGTGTGTGTGTTTTATAATTTGGGCCAAACCCCTGTGCCCTCTACAACTGAGTTACATCTCCAGGCTCCTTTATTTTTTGTTTTGAGTCAGTGTTTCACTAAGTTTCCCAGGTTGGCCTGGAAATTGCAATCCTACTGCCGCCATTTCTGAAGAAGGTGGGATTGAGTGTGCCATAGTTCCCTGCTCTCATTGTCATTTTGAATTGCACTTCTCTAATGAGTAAAGATAAGCACACTTTGAGGAGCTTCTTTGGTCATTTTTGTACTGACTTTAGTACTTTCTGTTCAAGTCCTTTGTTCATGCTACTTTTGTTCTTTTTATGTTATTTTTTGTAACTGGGATTGAACCCAGAATTGCTTAACCACTGAGCCAAATCCCCAGCCCTTTCTTTTATTTTTTTAAAAATTTGAGCCAGGTTCTTGCTAAGTTTCTCAAAGCCTCACTAATTTGCTGATGCTGGCCTCGAACTCCCAGTCACCTTTCTCAGCATTCTGAGCTTCCTATGATTACAGGCATATGTTGAGTCAATATCTTTGTTTTGAAATGCAAGGGTTCTTCATATATTCTGGATTATAAACACACAAACATAAATGCACACACACACACATACATACACATACACATACACAAAGTAGTTCTCAAATAATTTTCCCACTGCTTAGGTTGTGTTTCTTAATAATAGCATTTGGAACATGAAAACATTTAATTTTGATGAAATTTAGTTTAGTTCCTGATTACTTTTTGTTGTACGTAAGAATCCATTGCCAAGTTCAAGGTCATAAAAATTTACTACCTTGTTCTGTGGTTGTGACTTAGTGGTACAATATTTGTCTGACATGTGTGAGGCACTGGGTTTGATTCACAGCACTACATATAAATAAATAAACAAAATGAAAATTCTTTCACTACTGAAATTTTTTTGAGGTACTGGGGATTGAACTCAGGGCCTTGTGCTTGGAAGACAAGCACTCTACCAGCTGAACTATCTCCCCAGCCCATACTAAAATATTTTAAAAGTATTACTGCCTTGTTTTCTCCCCAGGAATTCATACATTTTTAATTTTTTTTTAGTTTTACATGGAAAAAATTCCTTCATTTTATGTATTTATTTTTATATCAATCTGAAGAATGAATTCACTGCCTCACACATGTTAGGCAAGTACTCTATCACTAAACTACAAACTCAACCAAGAATTTTATATATTTAAGTTTTATATTTAGGTGTGATTGTTAGATTTAGTTTTTGAATGTGGTGTGAGGTGAGTCCATATAAATCTTTTGCATGTGGATATTCATTTGTCACAACACCATTAGTGACATTACTATCCCTTACCCTTTGTTTATGTTGTAAAAAATAAACTGACCACAAATGCATACATTTATTTTTGACATTCTCCAGATGTACTTTCCTATTATTAACAAATAATGTCTGGATTATGTAATGATTGTTGGGCTCCCATTCTACACCAGCTTTCCTATCCATTCAGAATTACTATATATTATTGAGAATAATTCTTGTTTATAATCTCATCTTAAAGTTTTGTGGGGTAGTATCATATTTTTTTCATTTTTTTTCTTTATTTTAATTTTTGGGGATTTTTAAAGTTGTAAATGGACACAATACCCTTATTTTATTCTTTAATGTAGTGCTGATAATTGAATCCAGTGCCCCATGCATATGAGGTAAGTGCTCTACCACTTGATGAAACCCCAGGTACATATTGGATTCTTTACAAATTAATGAATTCAGTTGGGAGAATTCCATAATTGTGGAGAATTCTAACTCTCAAAAAATCAGTATCAATTTATATGTAGTAATTGTACACATGAATATATTATTTTAGTGTTGTCTTTTTTCTGGTATATTTTCAGATATAATACCTTTAATTCATCAACTAAGCCAACATTAAATGGAGTGAACCCTCTAAGACACATTGTTTGAATTTGCATCTGTGGTCTTCCATTGGGTTTAAGTGTGACCATGAACACCCTATAATGCTAAATTCTGATTATCTACAAAATACAGGCAGTCTCATTACCTGTATTTGAGAGGCATTATATATGAAAGAAAATGATGTAGCAAATATAAAAGTGTTTGTTACATATAATAACCTTTAGAAATATTGACCTTTAGAAATATTGGCCACTATGTTTTATTTATGCATTTGACCATACATGTACCTTCTGAGATTTTGAGGCAACTTCTATTGTTCCCTCAAAAATTTCCCATAATATTAGAACATTATATCAATACATGTAGCAAGATATTTTGTGGTTTTTAATTTTTTTCAAATCCACACACTATCCACCTTATATCCCTGCTAATATCATGACTACAATAACTGTCCTAAGTGAGTCAAATGCAGTTATCAAATATTAGTAAGATATATACTGTTTTTCCTAAGTTATCTGGAATTGGGATAGGAATTAATGTCACAGTTAAACTATATTCAGAGTCATTGAATTGTAATGTTTTCACTAAATAAAAATCATTTTACCCAAGCCTGAAAAATGGACCTTCAAAAAAATCCTTATTTTCATGTCATGTAGTATACAATTTTCTTGTTCAGAATCCCCACCTTAAACCTGCTAAAGAAAATTTAATATTGATCTACTGACAGGATATTTCCTACACAACACATGTTGTGCATTAATTCAAATGTCTAAAATCATGGGTATATATTTTACAACTATTTACAGACACTTTAAAAACAACAGTCATCAGAAAATCACGTTTGAGACTAAATCATTTCCAAATGTTTAGAACTTGTAGCTTTATATGGCATAATATGAAGAGAAATGAGAAAACTTACATATTCCTGAACATGGGATACCCTTTAAAAATTCACAATGATGTAAATACTTGGTTAAAACATTGAACTGTTGATTTTTGCTTAATTTTTTAATTGAAGACACTATTTGTATTTGGATATGGAACCCAGCATTATCATTCAACATGTGTATTCAGTGTGTCATGATCAAATTAGGGTAATTTTCATCTTCTCAAATATTATAATTTTTATGTTGACACCAGCAAAGTCAACTCTGGTTATTTTTAATTGTATGAAAATAATTATAGACTGAAATCACCCTATTGTGCTATAAAATCTGAGTTGCTTTCCCCTTTTAACTCTTTTTGACACTTGTTATTCACTGTCTCTCATTCCCTTTTTTTAGATCTCAGAATATTTTCTGCTTTTGGGTTTTCTGTGATCAACATTTTCAGGTTCAATACATGAATGCCATCATCCAGTATTTGTGGAAAGTGAAAACTCTCTACCACCACTAGGATAAGACAATCATTTCCAAAAGTAATAATCAGGTAAAGTAACATAATATTCTTCATTCACTCATTCAGTGTTTTGGTGTCATCTTCCATGATAATCCAGAAAAATTAACAGAAAAATATAAATCAAGTTTCCATATGTGTCCAAGTTTTTTGGGTCACTTTTGAGCACTAGGATGCAGTTTCATGATATCCAAGAACAAATAAATGGCATATGCCCTTTCTTAAAGTTATATTTTATGTATTTTAAAAATTTAAATGTGTATTTTATAGTATAAAGTAAGTGGACCCATATTAGCATGTAATAAATAATCTTTGAAAATTTTATTAGGGCAGTTAAAGTGGCACATTAGTAATTGAAATTTCTGAGGATTCTCAGAGAGCAGTATTGCTTGTTCGAAGTCAGGCTCCATAATTTAGCAGGACCCTGATCAACTTATAGGATCCCTGTTTCAAAATAATTAAAATATAATAAAATTAAATTAAAAGGCCTGGGTGTGTGGTTCAGTGGTTGAGCACCCTGGTGTCAATCCGTCATATCAAAAAAAATAAGAAAAGATGTGTAGGAACATCAGTTGATGTGAGTAGGGAGGGCTTTCTGAATTGTGTAGGGAAATATCTTGTTGGCATGTAGGAAGGTCTCTCTGAGGTGTCAAGAGAGGGTTCCCTGAGGTTTGTAGTGAGGATATAAACAGGTATATAGAGTGTGCCATGTGAAGTGTATAGGAGGACTATATGAGGTGTATTGGAGGTCTCCTTTATGTGAGTATGAGTGTTTCCTAATGAAAGTAAGTAGGGCTATTTGAGATGTATATGGAAGGTCTGTATTTTGAATAGAAAAGGCACTATTAGATGTAGTGAGAGTTCTCAGAGGTACGTAATAGTGCACTCTGTGGTATTTAGTAGGGCTTGCAAAGAAGTAGAGTGAGGACTCAAGATTGTAGTGACATCTTTCTAAGTTGGATAATGACTGCTTTTGTAGTTATTAGTAATCCCTGAGATGTATATAAAGGGCACACTGAGTTTTGTGAGGAGGGATATCTTAGTTACTTAGGGAAAGGCATCTGAGATGAGTAGTGAGTTCTGTATGATTTGTGTAAAAGTATACTATGAGGTGTATGAAATGGTTCCTTGGTGTCTGAGGGAGGGGCACCTGAGATAATTAAGTATGACTCACTGAGGTATGGTGGAAGAAAGATTGAGATGAGTAGAGAGGGCTCAGTAAGTTGTGTATGGAGGTATTCCTGAGGTGAGTAGTGAGAGTCTTACAAAAAAATGTGTCTTAGAGTGAGTGATTTCAATGTTTGCTCAGTTGATGTATTTATTATATTGGGTCCAGAAATAAATCAGAATAAAGACAGTACTGAAATAATATGTTAATGTGTAACACCAACTCCATTGATGTCATTTCTTGGAAGGTTGGAATTTGCTCCCAATACTGCAATGTTCCCATTTGAATATAACAAAAATTAGAGAGTTTTCAATATTAAACTGGTATACATAATCAAGATGAGAAAGACAAGTAAGATATTACCACACAAAAAACACATGATAAGCTTAAATTCATGAATCATTTTCAATAATATATAGTAGTTCTGAATGGATAGGAAAACTGATGTACAGTGGGACCACCACAATTATTACATAATGCAGGCATGATTTTGTAACAATAGGAAAATGGCACCTGGAGTGTGCACTAAAGTGGAAAAAGCTTCTGTACATTTTCCAGATGGTAATTTTTTAGCCCTAGATTCATGAAGGTGATAGTATTTGAAATAAAATGTTTTTCTTCATTTTCTCCTAGATATATACTTTGGTATTTATTGCCCAAAATATAAAAAGACCAATCAAGTATATAATTTTCTTAGCCTAAGAAATGCATTTTTCCCTGAAATTGTCCTTAGGATATAAGCCAACACTATCCTTTTTCTTTTTCACATCTAGAAGGGACATATCACCATTCTTTCCACCTATCAGAATGAGAAACAGTAAAAAATATTGAAGTAAATTAAAAGATACAAGGGGCAGTGGGAGGAGACTAGAGAGGACAGGGGTACAGAGGAGACTTCAGTGGACTTTTAACATGGGTAAAGTTTGAACCACATAAGAAGCCTGCATATTCAAAGTATAGAGTTAAATCAAAGAGAAAAAAAAATCAAGCCTGACAAAGAACTGAGTTTGACCACACCAGTATGAATCATACTATTCTCCACCTAAAAGATTTCTTAACATTGTGTGATTCCCAGGATCTTGTGTTAATGTACATACATTTTTAAACTACAGTAGCAATGCTGTTGGTGGGGAAACAGTGATGGTAAGACCTCAGCAATAAATGGAACCAGTATATGTTATCATTTTCTACTGTCAGCACAGCAAAAAGCCATATGGATTTTGTACTTCCTCCAATAAACTGGAGGTCTCAAGTTCAAAGACCATTTCTCAATCCAAGTAACCAACCTGGTGAGTACACATATCCTACTAAAAATAGGGTTCTTTGGTTAATATTCTTTGACAGATTAATGCCAAGTTCATAGAGAGGACTTGAGAGTTACTTCCAGGTCCTGCTTTCAGAAGCTTGGTTGAGCACAAATGAGGCAAAATGACAAGTCTTAGATCCTTGTTAGAGTAGAGATTTTAATGTCTTGGTGGCTTTGTATGAGCTTGGGCAAAACCAATGTCTTCCATGTTCATACAGTGTTGACTTATTTCCTCCATCTTCCATGTGGGCTCAATATGTGAATTCCATATTTGTGTACAATTCTGACTGAAGTTCTTGAGAATGGGTCAAGTTTGATCCACTCAACTATTTTGGTGACCATTTCCACAACCCCTTGGGTGCAGGGTTTTAATCACCCCACTGCCAAGGTCCTAAAGTCCCTGTAAGTGTGGGATGATAATCTCTCAGCTCTCACACTCAGTTGTGAAGTCCAAATGAGTGACCCTACAGCTACCCCATCAGAAAAGAAGAAAGACTGTCTAGTGAGAATAACTTGATGGCACACATGTCTTCAAGGATGCAGGAAGTAAATAGGAAGATGCACTGAGATCTAGGCATCAGGCACTTACATGATATCATTAGCAAAGAAAGGGTGTCACTTTTTACTATGGTCTGAATATTTATTTGCTTCCAAAACTTGTATGTTGAAATCATAAGTCCCCAAGGTGATGACAGGAAGTGAGGACTTGGAGGATATTAAGTCATTGGGGTAGAATCTCATGGATGTAATTATTTTGTTTTAAGAAAAGAAATCCCCCTTAGTTCCCTTATTCTGATGGAGGGAAGAAACTGAGTCCTGTGGTTAACACTTGGAGGATTCTGAGATTGCAACTTCAGGTGAACTCCCTTCTCTCAGACACAAAAATGTCATGGGAATATGCACCACAGAGACAGCTTAGTAGTCAAAACAGACAAGGAAGATCACTCTAGAATTTACCAGTCTACATAGTGGGTGTGAAAGTAATCAGTCATAGATGGGAGGGCACTACATGCTTCAGGTAAGATCTCCTCCATGGGTCTCCATTTTCTGGCTCACACAATAGCAAGCTGAACCTGAATATGGGAGGTCCTCTGTGCTGGCAGGTGATATTCCCAGGAAATAGCATCTATATGTCTCTTCACAACTTTATTTATTATAGTCGATCATAAAGAAGAATGAAATTATGTCATTTGTGAGAAATGAATGAAACTGGAGAACATCATGCTAGGTGTAGTAAGCCAGAATCAGAGACAAAAGTCAATTGTTTTCTCTCATATATGAAAGCAAGAATGAAAACTGAAATTGAAAAAAAATTATATAGGGGATTTCACCAAAATAGAAGGTCAAAAGTATAGTACAGACTCATGGGGAAGGAGAAGAGGGGAAAGTGAGGCACTGAGTAATGCAATTGATCAAAAGATGTTCTGCACATATATAAATATGTCATAATGGACAAACTATTAAAATAATTATGACACACTAATAAAAATATATTTTTGATACTAAAGATTGAACCCAGGGATGCTTCTCCACTGTGCCACATCTCCAGTCCCCACTTTTTTCAAGGAGATACTCACACTCTTTAAAAAGTTATCCTTTATTTTATTTCATTTTTCTTTTGTTTTGAAGATTGAGCCTAGTGTCTGACCAATGCTAGGCAACCACTCTACTACTAAGTTGTAACCCAACTCCTTCCCAGTCCATTTTTGTATTTTATTTTTAGGCAGGATCTTACTAACTTGTTTGGAGCCTTGTCAAATTTCTGAGGCTGGCATTGAATCAGTGGTTCTCCTATCTCAATCTCCTGACCACTGAAATTTCAAGTGTTCATCACTGTGCCCAGCTAAAAATATTGCCTAAAACTACTAAACCTACTAATAGGAATTTGGCAACAACATAGCGGTTGTAGATGAAATATTTATGTATGTATTTTAAAAGAAAAGCTTTTGTTTGGGTTCTGACTTTTAAGAAACTGATCTTATAGGAAGGGATTCTAGAAGTTTTAGGACTGCATGGGAAGTTCTCAAATCTTTCTCCCATCTGCACCAAAAAGTTTGTGGCACATGAATATGATTTTATAATAACTTATTAATAAAATAAAATTTCTAATACATCTTACTGAGTCATCTTAGTTGAACAAATAACTGACTTGAACATCTATGCAAACTTAAAATGTGGGGGATTCTTTCTGAAAGTTAGTATTGTTTTTAAAGGTTTGTAAAAATAAGTAGTGAGAATTTCATTTGGGTAGCATATTTAAATGACTTCCAATATTTGATGTTTGTTAAACTGTACTATGGGTAATCAAAAATGGACAAAGAAAAGTGAGAAAAAGTTAGTGCCTGTCCATTCCCTCTCTTTCCAATATAAAAGGAAAGAAATTTATCATGACCAGTTTCTTGGTTTTGAATTGATTTGAGGGCATGGTTTTTATTGCTTAATTTACACATATAGTTCTCAACACTGACAGCACTTTAAAAATCTTTGCCTAAGACCCATTTTAGAGATGCTCAATTATTCTGAGGTGGGCCATAGATATTACTATTTTTTTAAACACCAGTCCTGCTTTCCTCCATTTCTTTAATGTGCAGACAGGGTTGAGAACCACTAGATCAATGGTAGTTTTCCTGTTTAAAGGAAATAACTAATTTGATCTGAAGCAATGCCTGTTAATTAACTTTGTTTTATTTTGCTCCATTGATGACTTTGTCACAAATAAGTTATTGTGCTGCTGTTACTTTTCATTGTTAAAAAAAGCAATTTGTGTTGGAATTAAATATCAATGACTAAGATAATTAACATTTGTACTGCATCCAGAATGTTGACTTTGTAATTTAGTAACTTGTCCCTACTTGTGTTATGGCAAGATTGCAATAAATCACCAAGTTTATCTTAAAGCATGAAATACAACCATTTTCATTCACCATCCAATGGGCCCCCAGCTGATGGGACAAGGCAGACTGCAAGTCAGTACTCCTTGACCTTCTCCATGGGTTAGAGCACACCTTTTAAAGCATGTCAGTATGTTAATCATAAGTGGCTGTTGCTGTGATTCAAAACCATAAACTAATATCATGAGATCTAAAATAATAAGTGGAAGGGGAACCAGGTCAAAACAACCCTAGTTGAGTACAATTTAAAGAAAGGTTACTAACATCTAGTCAAACATTAACATTCTATGTGGTAGGATAATTTGCACAAGTACATTGTAAAAGAATAGAAGGAACAATTTTGCCATTTTGCATTGCCAATATGCTATGCTAAGCAATTGTTGGTAGGTACTGAGGTGGGGTGTTCCTATGGAGAAACATTTCTTACACGACATGGAGTCTCAGGGTAAAATGTGATCTGTTTAGTCATTGCCCACGTAGCCTGGCCTTTAACACTTGTATGTTTTTTTGTTGGTTATGACATTAAATCCAAAATTAAGTAAAGGTAGTAAATACTATGAGAAGGAAATTTTTGACATTTTGTATGTAGTGCAAGTTTTAAATATGTGTTGACAATAAGGAGAACAGAAGACAGACTGCAGAGCATTGTGGTCAGATACAGTTCAAAGACTATACTGCCACTTTCTACCCATGTAACATTAAACAGGTTATTTTCCATCTCTGAACCACAGATTTCTAACCTGTAAGATGAGAAATAATAAATAGTATCTACCTCAGACTGTCAAGCAATGTTCTAAGTACTTTATATGCATAATCTTGTTGATTCTCAAACTTATCCTAAAGTAGGTTGAAAAGATCTTTAGAATAAACATACTTCTGTAGTTTTTTCATTCCACTTTAACTGTTATTCAAAGTTTGGTAAGAAGTGAAATTGTGAAAAATATAAATGGTAAACTTTTTCCCTTTCATTTAAAAAAATATTTTTAAAAAAATCATGTGAAATACAAAAGCCCAGACAGAATGTAACTTTGGTTGAAATCTACCATACCTTTAAAAAATAACAAATGTCACTGCTTCTTAAATTACTCTATGAAACATAAAGGGAAGGGAAATGCTTCAAAATTCATATGATGAAGCTGAAATACACTGATGCCAAAACCATGTAACCACTGGTCAACAAAAGAAAACTGTAGACCCACATGCCTGATAACACAGTTGAAAAAATTTAATAGAATATTAGCAAATCATATAGAAAAGCACACTAGGAAGACTAGATCATGACTGAGTTGGTTTCATTCCAGTGTGTAAGGATGGTTCTACATATTCAAGTAAATAAATATAATTCTCCATATAAGTAGAATTAAAAACAAAATCACATGATCATATCAATAGAGTCAGAGTAAGTCTTTCTAAAATATAGTGGCAATTCCTGATATAATCCTCAAAAAATAGGCTTAATAGGAACTTAACCTAACATTAAAAAGACTATATAGGACAAACTCAAATCCAATATCATATGGAGCATGGAAAAGTTAAAATCATTTCCTCCAAATTAGGGATAAGAAAATGATGTCTACTGTCTCCACTCCTATTTGATATAGAACATAAAATTTTAGCTATAGAAACTAGGCAAGAGAAGGAAATAAAGGAGATATCAATAGGGAAGATGTCAAATTATAACTGCAGATTATAAAATTCTCTGCATAGAAGAACCAATATGTTCCAACAGAAGATCTCTATAAGTGATATATAAATTCAATCACGGAACAGGACAGAAGATCAACATGAAAATATCAATAGATTTTCTAGATATCAATAGTGAATACACTAGAAAAAATAACAGAAAAACAGTCCCATTCAAAATATCCTCCAAAATTCTTTAAGAATAAATCCAGTCAAAGAGGAGAATAAGCCCTATAATCAAATTTATAGAACACCAAATGTAGAAGACTCTAAAAGATGGAATGAACTTCAATGTTCTTGAATAGGCAGGGTTATTATTGGTAAAATGACTGTATTATCAAAAGTAATATGCAGAATCATGTGAACCCATCAAGATACTATTATCATTCTTCAAAGACCTAGAAAAAATAGAACTAAAATTCACATGGAAGAAAAAAAGACCTAGAATACCTAAACCCATAGAGAAATAAGTGCAATGCTGGAAGCATCATGATGACTTATGTCACGTTATACTACAGAGCTCTAGTAAAAACCCATCTTAGTATTGGCACCAAAACAAACACAAAGATCAAAGCAGTAGTATAGAAGACACAGATAGAAATGCACTGGCTTACATTCATTTAATCTTGGGTGACAATGCCAAAAACATACACTGGAGAAAAGGTAGCCTTTTATCACTGGTGCTAGAGAAACTGGTGTCCATATGTAGAAGAGTTAAACTTTATCCCTATTTCTGATTATGCATGCAAAAGTAAACTCAATGTGAATCAAAGACATAGGAATTATATCAGAATCACTACAACTGCTAGGAAAATTATGGAATCCACACTCTAAAAGATTGCACAGACACCAACTAACTTAGAAATATTGATAAAGGTCAAGAAACAAAACTCACAATCAGTGATGGAACAATTACAAATTAAAAAGTCTCTGCATGTCAATAAAGTAAAATGAAGCAATAAAGAACAATGAAGACCCTGATTAAAAACAGCATAGAGAATTGGAGAAAAATTTTCCAGTTACTCTCCCATGAGATGATAATATCTAGAAGATATTTTGAAAGTAATTAACACAATCCCCTCACAAATAACCCTATTGGTAAATGAGACAATGAACTAAATAGACATTTCTAAATTTTTTAATTAAAAAAGAAATACAAACAGTACACAATTACATAAAATTTCACCTTCTTTGGAACTCAGGGAAGTTCATATCAAAACTCCACTGATTCTTTATTTCCAATTACAATGTCAAACATCATTAATATAAGTAATAATTAATCAGTGCTGACAAAGATGCAGATATAGGTCATTACACACTGTTGGTTAGATTGTCAATTAGTACAAAATATACAATAGATTCTCAAAATTATGAGATTAACATATGACCCATCAACATTCCTTCTGGTATTTATCCAAATATCTAAAGTCAGCACACTATTGCAAAACATGCATAATATTTTTTAGCACAGAAATTTACATTAACCTAGTTATGATATCAGACTAATGTGTTTATCAACAGGTGAACAGAAAAGGAAATGTGATATGTATAAACAAATTTTACACCATCATGAATAATAAAATGTCATTTGAAGGAAAATGATGGAACTGGAGAATATCATATTAAATGAATAAGCCAGATTTGGAAAGACAACAATCAAATATGTGCTCCCATAGATGGAAGACTGAGATTTTAAAAAAGAAAAAAACTTAAAGGATTGCACACAAAGAGAAGGGAGAAATGTAGAGTAGCAAAAGTGGGTGGGGGAAGGAGGAGGAGAAATAAATGGAAAGTACTGGAAATTCAAATGGACCAAGTTATTTTATGGGCATATAATTAATAGACCACAATGAATCATACATGAATAATTATTATGTGCCAATTACACATTTTAAAAAATAATGGAAACCAAAGAGCTAAAGACCATGCAGATATTGATTCTGCCTATGTCTTATTGGCCAGAACATAATTATGGCTATTCCTAATTGCAAAGGTGGGAAATGTTGGTTTTAAAGTCATACAAAAAACAGAAACTAATTTTATTCACAGTAACTAATATTGCATCATCATGTTTATGTCTCCAAAAATAACTGCTTCCTTTATTCACCTACAGATATGTCTTTGAAGTGTGAGTGCTGAGACAGGCATGGATCTGCTGCTCGGTGTCTACCAGTGAAGAAAAAACAGGCCAGTTCTCTCTGGCTTAGGGATCACCCACTGTGCACAGGTACCTACTATCTATGACTTCATTTAATTCCCACAAGAGCCTTGGGATGTAATTGGCATCAGCCCTTTCTTATAGATGAGTAAACAGAGAGGTTAAAAATCTATTCCATAATTATATAAAAAGCCAGAATTCAAATGCATCCTGATCCATTCCATACCTTGGTTCTTTAAATTTGTTCTGCACTAGTCAATACATGTGATAATATTCCTGAAAATCTTTATATATCTAATATCTGATACCTAATCCCTAGAGTTTATTTCTTAACTGTTGGAACTCCAGACCTAATATCAGTGTTTTAGTGTTTAACACTGACAAGTGGATATGGAGTAATTTTTTTGCATTAAAAATCATGGAAACATCAAAAAAGAAATTGAATTCATCTTTCCAAAGTCAAATGACAAGTTCAAAATAGAACAATGGGTGTGTACCTACACCTCACTACATCTCCAAAGAGCTCTTTGAGTTTCCACAAAAAATCACTAACCAAAGTTGGGAGTACACTGGACAACACTCTCCCATGACTTATATGAGAAAATTTTCATGGAGTGAGGGGGACAGGATTCCAGGAGGCACCTTGGTGGTCAATGGGTCACGCCAGGTCAGGGAGTATGATACAGTCCAGGTGCAAAAAGGCAGAAGCGTGACTTTCTACAGCACATGAAACCCTGGTCTTCCTGCTTCCCAGATGAGTCTGGCCTAATTGTGCATATGCTAGAATGCCTGTTCAAGTATTTATGGTCTTCTCCTATTTTATATCTCCCTCTCACATGACCTTGGAAGTCTCATGTTTTGGCATTTGTTGTTAAATTTTTTTTGCACTACCCCAGATCCAAACATGTGGATTTATCCAGTACAGGTTACAGTATTCAATATATTTGTTTAAATTTAATTCACTTTTCCAATTATCTTTAGAAATAACTCATTTTTTATTTGTTAACATACCTGCTTTAATTCTGCACATATCAATAATGGTTGTGATAAATAAGTAACTTCTGATTTTGTCACCTGGAATATCAATGGATCTGCTTCAAATGATTACACCTTGGTTTGACTCTGGGTGATAGGTCTCCACTTTTTCTTTAATACTTTTTATAACTTCATATATAATAAACAAAAAACTTGACCTAATTTTATATGGTTTCTCTCAGAGAAAGTGCAGGCTTCCACTCTACTTCCATTAGTGTGGATGAGGCCTAGTCTTGCAGATACCTTTGAGTGGACTCAGAGATGGTCTCTGCTTCAGCTCTATGTTCAATCTGCCTGTGATCTCTTCAAACAGTGACCTTGAGCTCTGCCTCTATTTTTAATTTTATTTCTGATTGATTTTAATGTCTTACTCAGAGCTTGAAACTAAACACTACCAATTTGAAACTGATGACTTATTGACCCAAGAATACCCAAAATCAGTGTTGCATGTGAGAACAGACTAAGGAAGAGGGGCCCATCAAACAGTGTAAGAGAACCCTGAGAGGCTGGAAACCATGGGGATACAAGGAATCCTTCACCCCCAAGTAGATACATTGTAATTGTGGAATATTTGGACTAATTGGATCTTAATGCTAGAATGAGAATAATTGGAGTTGTCAAAATGATAGAGACATTATTCCAAACAAGATCCCTTTTCAGATATATTCAGGGAGCTCAGAGAAAATTGTGGAGCCCAACTCTCCCTAGACAGCTTTTATCCAACAGGGAATAAAGAAAAATTAAGAGACAGAGGACATATTCAACTAGGAAAGCCACAGTTCTGTGTTCACCAGTGGGATCTTGTTACTGTTCTAGAGACATTAAAATTACAGACCAAAGAGACAGAACTTAAAGACATCTTTTCCTTAAAACTTACAGTTGTTTGAACTCTCCTTAGCTGCACAGATTCCTCCCCTGCCTCAGACTTCTGAGTGCCTGTATGTCCTCAGATGCATAATTACTGTGTCTTTGGTTCAAGAAAGGCTGTGAAAGGAGAAAATTTGAGCCTACTAGTGTGGTTTCTGGTATGTGAATAGGATATGTTAGATCCAACAGTACTACTCAGCCCAGAGGACTGTGTTTTTTATGGCAAAATAAAGATATTTTCTTGTAAGAATTTTTCTTCTTTAATTTAGATCATCTTAAAGTTAGTAATTTCTTTCATAGGGAATATCAAGTAATTTTATCTTTACATTTATTTTATTTCATGAGTTCTAGTGACACAAATTACATACAATATGTAATCTAGAGATGGTAAACATATATTTGTATACATAGCATCAGTGAAAGTATAAGTCTTTAAATAGAATATTTATTAATTATAATTTTCTACTGTCATCTTAATTCAAACAGAATTTTATTGATGTGAGAAACTCCTATAATTAGAATAACTAAATTTTTAAATCTTTAGAAGGAAATGAGGTTTTATGTTCCATACTTCATTTCACAAATGGGCATCTCACTTTGCTATAAACTACTTATATGTATTTTTTCATGTAGTCTTTGAATCCAATTTAATTTCATCAATTAAAAATTTCTTACCCTGTATTCTATTATTTAGGAAATGGCAAATGAGAGAACCATGATGCTAAGGTTTTGAAATAACATTAAATATTTTAAAACATCAGTTGAATATTTTGGTAGTTCTACATTTTAGTTTCCAAAACACCCAGGAATAAAATTCACAATATTTTTGATAAAGAATATTTATGTTCATTAGTTCCTTATGTTTTAGTCACTAAAAACATACCCTTTTAAATTTCTGACACATTGAAAATGTATGAATCTAATTTTTTTTTTGAGGAACATTTAGGTCATATTCTGCCTTACTAATGCCACCTAACTTTCAGATTTTTGTCCCAAACTTGATTTTATGTCTTTTCCATCAATTTGTAAATGTCAGTCTATATCATTTTCTTGTCACTAAGACATGAAGAACAAAATAATACAGAAAATTCAAACCTGTTGAAAAGTATATTATGACTTGAATCTTCCATCACTAAATCAATCAGAGAGATGGACTCTTCTGCAGGACTTCTTGGGTTTCCCAAAAATCACAGAGTGTGGGTCTGTAAAGAAGCACCTCTGGGGCTTCTTATTTCTTTACAGAATGCTTTCTCTTCTAGTGACTTTTCTCAGACATTTGCAATAGTGATAATATAAATATCATAGCTCTTAGTGTAAATTGTAAGCTGTGCTTTGTATCTGACAACTTACAAAAGCAACCGATTATTATGACCTCTATTTCTCACAAATAGGTGCCATTCATTTTCCAGAAACTTGTCCAGGGTTTTGCTGGAGTTATGAATTTTAAAACAGATTTGCTCACAGGACTAACATGGGCTGGGTGATGCTTTTGCCTTCCCTGAGGTGCCTTTTATTTCTCCTCCTGTTTTCCATACATTTTCAGCACAAGTAATTTCCAAAGGTAGAAAGTGCTGCCTACATGGACCTAAGTCCCAATCCCACTTGCTTGAAGCAGGAGCAATCTTGCCTGCCTTATCCGCATTGTCTGTTTTTACCATAATTATAAGAAGGGGAGGAGGAGATGATTGGCATCAGTGCTGAAGGTGAACTGTGTGATAAACACAACCTAAAGCATATGCATCTACACATTTACAGCTAAGTGGTGAGTAAAAATTGGTTTTGTGTATCACCTCATCCCAAAAGAGATGCAGGATGATGTTCATGCTGCAGAAAAGAAAACAGATGTGTGCTATTTTCACAACTTCACCCTGAGTTCTGCCCAGCCACAAAGTCTTATGACCCTGATACTTGCAACTGAGCCTGCAGAGGAGTGTCCTCCTGAAATTATACTTCTGTCCAGTTGTCTAGCTCAACTCCACTGCCTGAGCAGTTCTCACTAGTATGGGGAAACATGTGTGATCATGTATGAATCATACAGCCACCCATGGTTTTGGTGATTGTAGGATGGCATACTGCCATCATGAGTCCCTCCTTGATCCAGATATTAAAGGGAGTATCCTCCAGTCTTTGCTATGAGCTATAAAAAATAAAAATTCTGAAATTTTTGGATGTTTCTTTTTTTCATGTGTGAAGTTTTATTTATCTACTCACTTAAACTTTCCTTCCTCTTACCAGATGTGGATTATTCAAATATAACCTATTTCAGTATTTTATGTTATATTCAATGTGATTTCTAATCCTTACACACAGAATGTTAAGTCTGGGGGCAGCTGCATTTCTCCAGTGCAAAAATATCATATCAGTGCCTGGCACAAGAGAGCATCCAGGCACGAAGTGGTCAGCATCACTCCTAATACCCTTATTTGGAGAGTACTTCTAAGATAACCTGACTGATGTCAGAGAACCTTTGTTCTTTCCCCTGATCTCTTAGAGTGTACTCTGTCAGTCTTCAGTGTGATGGATCACACCTGAGAAGGGACATAACACAGGATTAGCTCACATTTTTGAATGCTTTCCATTCCCCAGATGCATTCTATCAATGGTATGTCATCATGGACATTATTAGATAACTTTCTTTACAATATCAGTATAATATATTATTTTAGTCATATATATATATATATAAATATATATATACTAGTGTGTATGTGTGTGTGTGTGTGTATATATATATATATATATATATATATGCACATTACACTGTGCCACATGTACTGATATGATTGTGTTTTAAATCTGAAGAGAGCAGCATATCTAGAAATATATTTTTCTGGGTTAACTGCTGACACTACTTGGAAAAAGAATAGTTGTGCTTAGGATTGCATCAAATTGTATCCCTTTCTTTTGTGCTTACTTCTGGAAAGAATATAAATTTTTCTGTTACTTGTACAGAAATTCACTTTCATAAGATAATTTTCCACTGGGTTTAAGCAATGAACAAACAAATCAATGAATTCCTGAATATTTTGCAAATGCATGGTACTTCACACATCTGCTTTTAATTAATCCTCTTGGTAGGATTACAGATTCCTTGGTCACACTGAATTTAATGTCATCCAATGGACTTGAATTATAGATTAAAATATTTTATTCAATGAGTGTAAGAATGCTTCATTTTTTTAAGGCAGAAATGTTGAAAACAAATTAGAGATATTGTATGTCACAGAAAGCATGTGATAAAATGCAACTTTTTGTTTTGTTTCATAATACAACTTTTTTTGAGAGAGAGCAATTTATAATCTTCTTTATTTATTTATTGATACCAGGGATTGAACCCATGGTTAGGGTTAACCATGACCCGCATACCCAAGTTTTTCTTTCTTTTTCTGAGGCAGTGTCTTGCTCAGTTGCCTAGACATTTGCTAAGTTCTTGAGACTAGTTTTGAACTTGCAATCCTTCTGTCTCAGTATCCAATGCCTGGGTTAAAATGATTTCTATAAGTCAAATATTACATGCTAATATTTATCCATTTAAAATTATACTTTAAGAAATGCCTATAATTACTTGACTTATGTGAAATAAATTTATAACAAAGTGCAAATGGCATTTATATGTTCACTGATGTCATAAAAAAATACATCTAAGTACTAGTGATCAAATGTGATCCATAAAACTTAGACATATATGGATATTTGATTTATATATTTCTAAACTTTTTCTTGAATTTATCCTAGCAAACTCAAAACACAAAATGAGTGAATGGAGCAAATTGTGTCATTATACTGGATCATTTTTGTGGAAAGATTGTCTTTTCCTAGTAGTGGTAGAAAATTTTTATTTTCCACAAATATTACATGTTGGCACTCATACACTGAAGCTGAAAAAACTGATCCCACAGAAGTCAAGAAGAGAACAGCTTACTTGATCTTTAAAAATGTAATTAGATTGATTGTGGGTAAGATATACCAAAAAAGTTAAGATGATAAATTAACTCAAATTTATAGCACATTAAGGTGATTGAGCTATAATAATTACTTATACATTTCAAATAACCAGAGAAGAGTTTCCTGCTATTTAGCAAAAAAAGATAACAATTGGCAAGATTGAAATTTTCCTGATTTGATCACAACACACTATATACACATGTTGAATTACAAATCTGCATCCCAAATACAAGTACAAATTGCAGGAAATTCAGTCACATCCAGTGTGGATGAGGGAAGGATTAATAGGCAGAAGATTAAGCTGGCAATAAATCTATTAATTACCCATAAACATCTATTCAGCAAAAACTCAAGTGCCAATACCCTTTTCTAATGTTAAGGGGCATGATGGATCAGACCATACCAGATCTAACTTCTAATAACATGGAGTGGCCCACCTCTCCTTTATTTATAGTCATAGAGGTAAAGGGGCCAAGACCACAAGGGACTGGCTTCTTCTGTGAGAAAAAGGATGTGGTGGAGTTAGGAAAACCTTTTGTTTTGGGAACTAGCATATCAATCAGAAGATAAAACACTCCAACACAGAGGCACTTACTCCTTAGGATACCTACAACAATCTATCATGGCTTCCAGTTACTGCAAGTCAGAGCTCTGTATCCCATGGCTCAACCAATTCTGATTCTGTTAGGTATGGATGACTCTTCACACAAATAATAGATTTCAATTAAAGATAAAAATAACCAAAAATAAACACATCAATATTTTAACTAATTATCTACAACTCCTCAGATTTTTTGTCCCATGTTTATAAATATTTTACTTTTATGGTTTCTGTTAATATCTTGACTTATAGATCTACATATTCTAAAAAGTGATAAAATGACAGTCTCCTATGGATGATTTTCTGACTGTTGTTC